>NC_084637.1:36184954-36274954 GCF_033978795.1 Nerophis ophidion
AGATTTGGGCCCTCATTGTTTTTTGTCGGCGGCCATTTGAGCATAGTGTCTTTGTCCTGGCGAGATTGGGCCACATTTTTGAGCATATTGTCTTTGTCGCGGCGAGATTGGGCCACATTTTTGAGCATATTGTCTTTGTCCTGGCGAGATTGGGCCACATTTTTGAGCATATTGTCTTTGTCTCTGGCGAGATTGGGCCACATTTTCCATTGAGCATATTGTCTTTGTCCTGGGCGAGATTGGGCCACATTTTTGAGCATATTGTCTTTGTCCTGGCGAGATTGGGCCCACATTTTTGAGCATATTGTCTTTGTCCTGGCGAGATTGGGCCACATTTTTGAGCATATTGTCTTTGTCCTGGCGAGATTGGGCCACATTTTTGAGCATATTGTCTTTGTCCTGGCGAGATTGGGCCACATTTTTGAGCATATTGTCTTTGTCCTGGCGAGATTGGGCCACATTTTTGAGCATATTGTCTTTGTCCTGGCGAGATTGGGCCACATTTTTGAGCATGTTGTCTTTGTCCTGGCGAGATTGGGCCACATTTTTGAGCATATTGTCTTTGTCCTGGCGAGATTGGGCCACATTTTTGAGCATATTGTCTTTGTCCTGGCGAGATTGGGCCACATTTTTGAGCATATTGTCTTTGTCCTGGCGAGATTGGGCCACATTTTTGAGCATATTGTCTTTGTCCTGGCGAGATTGGGCCACATTCTTTGAGCATATTGTCTTTGTCCTGGCGAGATTGGGCCACATTTTTGAGCATATTGTCTTTTGTCCTGGCGAGATTGGGCCACATCTTTTGAGCATATTGTCTTTGTCCTGGCGAGATTGGGCCACATTTTTGAGCATATTGTCTTTGTCCTGGCGAGATTGGGCCACATTTTTGAGCATATTGTCTTTGTCCTGGCGAGATTGGGCCACATTTTGAGCATATTGTCTTTGTCCTGGCGAGATTGGGCCACATTTTTGAGCATATTGTCTTTGTCCTGGCGAGATTGGGCCACATTTTTGAGGCATATTGGTGCCTTTGTCCTGGCGAGATTGGGCCACATTTTTGAGCTATTGTCTTTGTCCTGGCGAGATGGGCCACATTTTTTGAGCATAGTTGTCTTTGTCCTGGCGAGATTGGGCCACATTTTTGAGCATATTGTCTTTGTCCCTGGCGAGATTGGGCCACATTTTTTGAGCATATTGTCTTTGTCCTGGCGAGATTGGGCCACATTTTTGAGCATATTGTCTTTGTCCTGGCGAGATTGGGCCACATTTTTGAGCATGATTGTCTTTGTCCTGGCGAGATTGGGCCACATTTTTGAGCATATTGTCTTTGTCCTGGCGAGATTGGGCCACATTTTTGAGCATGTTGTCTTTGTCCTGGCGAGATTGGGCCACATTTTTGAGCATATTGTCTTTGTCCTGGCGAGATTGGGCCACATTTTTGAGCATATTGTCTTTGTCCTGGCGAGATTGGGCCACATTTTGAGCATATTGTCTTTGTCCTGGCGAGATTGGGCCACATTTTTGAGCATATTGTCTTTGTCCTGGCGAGATTGGGCCACATTTTTGAGCATATTGTCTTTGTCCTGGCGAGATTGGGCCACATTTTTGAGCATATTGTCTTTGTCCTGGCGAGATTGGGCCACATTTTTGAGCATATTGTCTTTGTCCCTGGCGAGATTGGGCCACATTTTTGAGCATGTTGTCTTTGTCCTGGCGAGATTGGGCCACATTTTTGAGCATATTGTCTTTGTCCTGGCGAGATTGGGGCCACATTTTTGAGCATATTGTCTTTGTCCTGGCGAGATTGGGCCACATTTTTGAGCATATTGTCTTTGTCCTGGCGAGATTGGGCCACATTTTTGAGCATATTGTCTTTGTCCTGGCGAGATTGGGTCACATCTTTGAGCATATTGTCTTTGTCCTGGCGAGATTGGGCCACATTTTTGAGCATATTGTCTTTGTCCTGGCGAGATTGGGCCACATTTTTGAGCATATTGTCTTTGTCCTGGCGAGATTGGGCCACATTTTTGAGCATATTGTCTTTGTCCTGGCGAGATTGGGCCACATTTTTGAGCATATTGTCTTTGTCCTGCGAGATTGGGCCACATTTTTGAGCATATTGTCTTTGTCCTGGCGAGATTGGGCCACATTTTTGAGCATATTGTCTTTGTCCTGGCGAGATTGGGCCACATCTTTGAGCATATTGTCTTTGTCCTGGCGAGATTGGGCCACATTTTTGAGCATATTGTCTTTGTCCTGGCGAGATTGGGCCACATTTTGAGCATGTTGTCTTTGTCCTGGCGAGATTGGGCCACATTTTTGAGCATATTGTCTTTGTCCCTGGCGAGATTGGGCCACATTTTTGAGCATATTGTCTTTGTCCTGGCGAGATTGGGCCACATTTTTGAGCATGTTGTCTTTGTCCTGGCGAGATTGGGCCACATTTTTGAGCATGTTGTCTTTGTCCTGGCGAGATTGGCCACATTTTTGAGCATATTGTCTTTGTCCTGGCGAGATTGGGCCACATTTTTGAGCATGTTGTCTTTGTCCTGGCGAGATTGGGCCACATTTTTGAGCATGTTGTCTTTGTCCTGGCAAGATTGGGCACATTTTTGAGCATATTGTCTTTGTCCTGGCGAGATTGGGCCACATTTTTGAGCATATTGTCTTTGTCCTGGCCAGATTGGGCCACATTTTTGAGCATGTTGTCTTTGTCCTGGCGAGATTGGGCCACATTTTTGAGCATATTGTCTTTGTCCTGGCGAGATTGGGCCACATTTTTGAGCATGTTGTCTTTGTCCTGGCGAGATTGGGCCACATTTTTGAGCATGTTGTCTTTGTCCTGGCGAGATTGGGCCACATTTTTGAGCATGTTGTCTTTGTCCTGGCAAGATTGGGCCACATTTTTGAGCATATTGTCTTTGTCCTGGCGAGATTGGGCCACATTTTTGAGCATATTGTCTTTATCCTGGCGAGATTGGGCCACATTTTTGAGCATATTGTCTTTGTCCTGGCGAGATTGGGCCACATTTTTGAGCATGTTGTCTTTGTCCTGGCAGAGCAATCAGCCTGTCCATCAGCGCTGGCTCTGAGCGACTGTGAAGATGAGCTGAAGGGGAGGAGGCATCCTGCTCTGTTTTCTCCTCCTCCCTATGCTCTTCACTGGATGCACAGCCAGTCTCACACCTAAAGGCCTTCTTTACCATGACTTGT
Source organism: Nerophis ophidion (assembly GCF_033978795.1). Classification (NCBI taxonomy): domain Eukaryota; kingdom Metazoa; phylum Chordata; class Actinopteri; order Syngnathiformes; family Syngnathidae; genus Nerophis; species Nerophis ophidion. The sequence goes on from NC_084637.1 coordinate 36,188,168, forward strand.
AACTTCCTTTAACTTCATGTAACTTATGGAACTTTTATAGCGCTCTGTAACTTTGATCACTTCTGTAAAATTGTATGACGTCCTGTAACTTCTGAAACTTCGTGTAACGTAGGCAACCTCCCGTAACTTCTGTAGCTTCCTGTAACTTCTGTAATTCCCTGTAACTTTTGTGATTTCTGCAACTTCCTGTAACTTCTGTCATCTCTGCAATTTCCAGTTACTTCTGTAACTTATTTAGCTTCATGTAACTTCCTGTAACTTTTGTAACTTCCTCTATCTTTTGTAGCTCCTGAAACTTTTGTCAGCACTGCAATTTGCTGTAACTTCTGTAACTTGTATAACTTGCTGTAACTTCTGTGATGTTCTGTATCTTCCTGTAACATCTGTCACCTTTGTAACTTCTTGTATTTTCTGTTATTTCCTCTACCCTTTGTAACTCCTGTAACTTATGTCCCCTCTGCAATTTCCTGTAACTTCTGTAATTTCCTGTAACTGCTGGTTACTGCTGGGGCGGCATAGCTCGGTTGGTAGAGCGGCCGTGCCAGCAACTTGAGGGTTGCAGGTTCGATTCCCGCTTCCGTCATCCTAGTCACTGCCGTTGCGTCCTTGGGCAAGACACTTTACTCACCTGCTCCCAGTGCCACCCACACTGGTTTGAAATGTAACTTAGATATTGGGTTTCACTATGTATGTATAGAAAAGCGCTATATAAATATAATTTACTTCACTATATAAATATAATTCACAGCTAACTTCTGTAACTTTTACAACTTACTGTTAATTATGTAACTCCTGACACTTCTGTAATTTCCTGTAACGTCTGTCACCTCTGTAATTTCCTGTAACTGCCTGTAATTTATGTAGCTCCCTTCAACTTCTGTAGCTTCCCATAACTTCTGTCACCTCTGTAGCTTCCTGGAACTTATATAACTTCCTGTAATTGTTGTCACTTCTTGTAATTGCTTGTAACTTTTATAACATCATGTAACTTCTATAATTTTCTGTAACTTCTGTCACCTCTGTAATTTCCTGAAGCTGCCTGTAACTTTTATAACTTCCTGTAACTTATGTAATTTTTCTGCAACTTCCTGTAACTTCCTATAACTGCCTGTAACTTATTGTAATTTCCTCTAACGTCTGTAGCTTCCTGTAACTCCTATATTTTTGTAACTTCTTGTAACTACTATAACTTCCTGTAACTTCTGTACCTCCTGTAACTTCCCGTAACTTTTAACTTACTGCGATTTATTTTAAGTTCCTTTAATTTACTGCAGCTGTCTGTAACTATTGTAACTTCCTGTACCGTTTCTAACTCCCTGTAATTTCTATAACTTTCTGGAACTATATAACTCATGTAACGTTTCTAACCTCCTGTAACTTTTCTCACGATGTGTCTTGCAGTTTGTTCAGCGTGGTCCTGGAGATGATGACCAAAGACGGCGAGTCAAGCGGCCAATCAGGAGGCAAACCTGGGGGCTTTGACGTCAAGGCCCTGCGAGCCTTCCGTGTGCTCCGCCCCCTTCGCCTTGTCTCAGGAGTTCCCAGTGAGTTGACAAAACATGTGTTGTATTTGGATGGAAGGTGCCAGAATGATACAAAAGTTGTCATTTCTTTTAAACATCTCACAATATTATTAACGTGTGATAGCTACACTTATTTGGGAAACTTACACCCTTTAAAGATGTTTTTTGTAAAAAACTGTTGGGTTTGTCGCTTTAGTGCTGCTGAGCTAGAAGTGAGTGTGTGTCCCACAAGTCTGCACTTGATCCACTTTGGACATGTAACTCCTCACAAAGTAATCCACTACTACAAAGTAATGAGTAACTCATCATTCTTTGCTCTATTCACTATTTGTATTAACATTTTATTTGCCTTGCGCACATTTGTTATTTAGACACTTCTTTGTTTACATTGTACAATTTGACCACATACAACAATGTCATATATCACATACAACAATGTCATAGATGTCATATGTCACATACAACAATGTCATAGATGTCATATGTCACATACAACAATGTAATAGATGTCATATATCACATACAACAATGTCATAGATGTCATATATCACATACAACAATGTCATAGATGTCATATGTCACATACAACAATGTCATAGATGTCATATATCACATACAACAATGTCATAGATGTCATATATCACATACAACAATGTCATAGATGTCATAGATCACATACAACAATGTCATATATCACATACAACAATGTCATAGATGTCATATATCACATACAACAATGTCATAGATGTCATATATCACATACAACAATGTCATAGATGTCATATATCACATACAACAATGTCATAGATGTCATAGATCACATACAACAATGTCATATATCACATACAACAATGTCATAGATGTCATATATCACATACAACAATGTAATAGATGTCATATATCACATACAACAATGTCATAGATGTCATATATCACATACAACAATGTCATAGATGTCATATATCACATACAACAATGTAATAGATGTCATATATCACATACAACAATGTCATAGATGTCATAGATCACATACAACAATGTCATATATCACATACAACAATGTCATAGATGTCATATATCACATACAACAATGTCATAGATGTCATATATCACATACAACAATGTCATAGATGTCATATATCACATACAACAATGTCATAGATGTCATATATCACATACAACAATGTCATAGATGTCATATATCACATACAACAATGTCATATATCACATACAACAATGTCATATATCACATACAACAATGTCATATATCACATACAACAATGTCATAGATGTCATATATCACATACAACAATGTCATAGATGTCATATATCACATACAACAATGTCATAGATGTCATATATCACATACAACAATGTCATATATCACATACAACAATGTCATATATCACATACAACAATGTCATAGATGTCATATATCACATACAACAATGTCATAGATGTCATATATCACATACAACAATGTCATAGATGTCATATATCACATACAACAATGTCATAGATGTCATATATCACATACAACAATGTCATAGATGTCATATATCACATACAACGTCATAGATGTCATATATCACATACAACAATGTCATAGATGTCATATATCACATGCAACAATGTCATAGATGTCATATATCACATACAACAATGTCATAGATGTCATAGATCACATGCAACAATGTCATAGATGTCATATATCACATACAACAATGTCATAGATGTCATATATCACATACAACAATGTCATAGATGTCATATATCACATACAACAATGTCATATATCACATACAACAATGTCATAGATGTCATAGATCACATACAACAATGTCATAGATGTCATAGATCACATACAACAATGTCATAGATGTCATATATCACATACAACAATGTCATAGATGTCATATATCACATACAACAATGTCATAGATGTCATATATCACATACAACAATGTCATAGATGTCATATATCACATACAACAATGTCATAGATGTCATATATCACATACAACAATGTCATAGATGTCATATATCACATACAACAATGTCATAGATGTCATATATCACATACAACAATGTCATAGATGTCATAGATCACATACAACAATGTCATAGATGTCATAGATCACATACAACAATGTCATATATCACATACAACAATGTCATAGATGTCATAGATCACATACAACAATGTCATAGATGTCATATATCACATACAACGTCATAGATGTCATAGATCACATACAACAATGTCATAGATGTCATAGATCACATACAACAATGTCATAGATGTCATAGATCACATACAACAATGTCATATATCACATACAACAATGTCATAGATGTCATAGATCACATACAACGTCATAGATGTCATAGATCACATACAACGTCATAGATGTCATAGATCACATACAACAATGTCATAGATGTCATATATCACATACAACAATGTCATAGATGTCATATATCACATGCAACAATGTCATAGATGTCATAGATCACATGCAACAATGTCATAGATGTCATAGATCACATACAACAATGTCATAGATGTCATAGATCACATACAACAATGTCATAGATGTCATATATCACATACAACAATGTCATATATCACATACAACAATGTCATAGATGTCATAGATCACATACAACAATGTCATAGATGTCATATATCACATACAACGTCATAGATGTCATATATCACATACAACAATGTCATAGATGTCATAGATCACATACAACAATGTCATATATCACATACAACAATGTCATAGATGTCATATATCACATACAACAATGTCATAGATGTCATATATCACATACAACAATGTCATAGATGTCATATATCACATACAACAATGTCATAGATGTCATAGATCACATACAACAATGTCATAGATGTCATAGATCACATACAACAATGTCATAGATGTCATAGATCACATACAACAATGTCATAGATGTCATAGATCACATACAACAATGTCATAGATGTCATAGATCACATACAACAATGTCATAGATCACATACAACAATGTCATAGATCACATACAACAATGTCATAGATCACATACAACAATGTCATAGATCACATACAACAATGTCATAGATCACATACAACAATGTCATAGATCACATACAACAATGTCATAGATGTCATATATCACATACAACAATGTCATAGATGTCATAGATCACATACAACAATGTCATAGATGTCATAGATCACATACAACAATGTCATAGATGTCATATATCACATACAACAATGTCATAGATGTCATAGATCACATACAACAATGTCATAGATGTCATAGATCACATACAACAATGTCATAGATGTCATAGATCACATACAACAATGTCATATATCACATACAACAATGTCATAGATGTCATAGATCACATACAACAATGTCATAGATGTCATATATCACATACAACAATGTCATAGATGTCATAGATCACATACAACAATGTCATAGATGTCATAGATCACATACAACAATGTCATAGATGTCATATATCACATACAACAATGTCATAGATGTCATAGATCACATACAACAATGTCATAGATGTCATAGATCACATACAACAATGTCATAGATGTCATATATCACATACAACAATGTCATAGATGTCATATATCACATACAACAATGTCATAGATGTCATATATCACATACAACAATGTCATAGATGTCATAGATCACATACAACAATGTCATAGATGTCATAGATCACATACAACAATGTCATAGATGTCATAGATCACAGATGATGCATGTGTCCAGGTCTCCAGGTGGTGTTGAACTCCATCATCAAAGCCATGGTTCCTCTGCTGCACATCGCTCTGCTGGTCCTCTTCGTCATCATCATCTACGCCATCATCGGGCTGGAACTCTTCATCGGCAAACTGCATGCTACCTGTTATACCATCAAGACAGGTGAGTACACTTCAAGTACATCACCACACCGGAGCTACCTCTGTAACATCCACCGCCTCCGCCTATTTCCGCCTGCGTAACATCAAGCGCCTCCGCCTATTTCCGCCTGCGTAACATCAAGCGCCTGCGTGCATGCATGTAGCATCTCGGGCTACTGCAGCCAGGCTGCGTTTCTCGGGCCCCATGGGTCTAGTCCCCATGTGGGTGGGTCTAGTCCCCATGTGGGTGGGTCTAGTCCCCATGTGGGTGGGTCTAGTCCCCATGTGGGTGGGTCTAGTCCCCATGTGGGTGGGTCTAGTCCCCATGTGGGTGTGGCCGGCCTGACTGCTGTTTTTCCTTGGCAGTGCTCCTGCTGTTTTGGGTTTGATTCTGTGGGGTGGGGGGGGGGCAGTACTTTGTCTCCTGCACATACTGGGAGACATCCATCCATCTATCTATCCATCTATCTATCCATTTTCTACCGCTTTTCCCTTTCAGGGTAGTGAGGTTGCACATATGTTTCATCAAACATTTATTATAACACTGACCTGCTCAGTGGTCTAGTGGTTAGAGTGTCTGCCCTGAGATCGGTAGGTCCTGAATTCAAATCCCGGATGAGTCATACCAAAGACTTTAAAAATGGGTCCCATTACCTCCCTGCTTGGCACTCAGCATCAAGGCTTGGAATTGGGGGTTAAATCACCATAAATGATCCCCGGGCGCGGCACCGCTGCTGCTCACTGCTCCCCTCACCTCCCAGGGGGTGATCAAGGGTGATGGGTCAAATGCAGAGAATAATTTCACCACATCTAGTGTGTGTGTGACAATCATTGCTACTTGAACTTATTAAGGTTGTTGCCCTAGGTTCAACTGGGTAACACACACCACACTGATCAAGCTTAATCTATTATTACTATAACAATCTACAAGGTTACTACAGTTTGCTCAATTTATCTGCTTTTTTATGACATATATGTGTTGTTGCATTTGATGACATCATGCATTTCAAGTTATGACATGTACTGTTTATGTACAGTTGCATTTGATGACATGCATTTCAAGTTATGACATGTACTGTTTATGTACAGTTGCATTTGATGACATCATGTATTTCAAGTTATGACATGTACTGTTTATGTACAGTTGCATTTGATGACATGCATTTCAAGTTATGACATGTACTGTTTATGTACAGTTACATATGATGACATCATGCATTTCAAGTTATGACATGTACTGTTTATGTACAGTTGCATTTGATGACATCATGCATTTCAAGTTATGACATGTACTGTTTATGTACAGTTACATATGATGACATCATGTATTTCAAGTTATGACATGTATGACATGTACTGTTTATGTACAGTTACATATGATGACATCATGTATTTCAAGTTATGACATGTACTGTTTATGTACAGTTACATATGATGACATCATGCATTTCAAGTTATGACATGTACTGTTTATGTACAGTTACATATGATGACATCATGTATTTCAAGTTATGACATGTATGACATGTACTGTTTATGTACAGTTACATATGATGACATCATGTATTTCAAGTTATGACATGTACTGTTTATGTACAGTTGCATTTGATGACATCATGCATTTCAAGTTATGACATGTACTGTTTATGTACAGTTGCATATGATGACATCATGCATTTCAAGTTATGACATGTACTGTTTATGTACAGTTGCATTTGATGACATCATGTATTTCAAGTTATGACATGTACTGATTATGTACAGTTGCATATGATGACATCATGCATTTCAAGTTATGACATGTACTGTTTATGTACAGTTGCATTTGATGACATCATGTATTTCAAGTTATGACATGTACTGATTATGTACAGTTGCATATGATGACATCATGCATTTCAAGTTATGACATGTACTGATTATGTACAGTTGCATATGATGACATCATGCATTTCAAGTTATGACATGTACTGTTTATGTACAGTTGCATTTGATGACATCATGCATTTCAAGTTATGACATGTACTGATTATGTACAGTTACATATGATGACATCATGCATTTCAAGTTATGACATGTACTGATTATGTACAGTTGCATTTGATGACATCATGTATTTCAAGTTATGACATGTACTGTTTATGTACAGTTACATATGATGACATCATGTATTTCAAGTTATGACATGTACTGATTATGTACAGTTGCATTTGATGACATCATGCATTTCAAGTTATGACATGTACTGTTTATGTACAGTTACATATGATGACATCATGCATTTCAAGTTATGACATGTACTGTTTATGTACAGTTACATATGATGACATCATGCATTTCAAGTTATGACATGTACTGTTTATGTACAGTTACATATGATGACATCATGCATTTCAAGTTATGACATGTACTGATTATGTACAGTTGCATTTGATGACATCATGTATTTCAAGTTATGACATGTACTGATTATGTACAGTTGCATTTGATGACATCATGCATTTCAAGTTATGACATGTACTGTTTATGTACAGTTACATATGATGACATCATGCATTTCAAGTTATGACATGTACTGTTTATGTACAGTTACATATGATGACATCATGCATTTCAAGTTATGACATGTACTGTTTATGTACAGTTACATATGATGACATCATGCATTTCAAGTTATGACATGTACTGTTTATGTACAGTTGCATTTGATGACATCATGCATTTCAAGTTATGACATGTACTGTTTATGTACAGTTACATATGATGACATGCATTTCAAGTTATGACATGTACTGTTTATGTACAGTTACATATGATGACATCATGCATTTCAAGTTATGACATGTACTGTTTATGTACAGTTGCATTTGATGACATCATGCATTTCAAGTTATGACATGTACTGATTATGTACAGTTACATATGATGACATCATGCATTTCAAGTTATGACATGTACTGTTTATGTACAGTTGCATTTGATGACATCATGCATTTCAAGTTATGACATGTACTGTTTATGTACAGTTGCATTTGATGACATCATGCATTTCAAGTTATGACATGTACTGATTATGTACAGTTACATATGATGACATCATGCATTTCAAGTTATGACATGTACTGTTTATGTACAGTTACATATGATGACATCATGCATTTCAAGTTATGACATGTACTGTTTATGTACAGTTACATATGATGACATGCATTTCAAGTTATGACATGTACTGTTTATGTACAGTTACATATGATGACATCATGCATTTCAAGTTATGACATGTACTGATTATGTACAGTTGCATTTGATGACATCATGCATTTCAAGTTATGACATGTACTGTTTATGTACAGTTACATATGATGACATCATGCATTTCAAGTTATGACATGTACTGTTTATGTACAGTTACATATGATGACATCATGCATTTCAAGTTATGACATGTACTGTTTATGTACAGTTACATATGATGACATCATGCATTTCAAGTTATGACATGTACTGATTATGTACAGTTGCATTTGATGACATCATGTATTTCAAGTTATGACATGTACTGATTATGTACAGTTGCATTTGATGACATCATGTATTTCAAGTTATGACATGTACTGATTATGTACAGTTGCATTTGATGACATCATGCATTTCAAGTTATGACATGTACTGTTTATGTACAGTTACATATGATGACATCATGCATTTCAAGTTATGACATGTACTGTTTATGTACAGTTACATATGATGACATCATGCATTTCAAGTTATGACATGTACTGTTTATGTACAGTTACATATGATGACATCATGCATTTCAAGTTATGACATGTACTGTTTATGTACAGTTGCATTTGATGACATCATGCATTTCAAGTTATGACATGTACTGTTTATGTACAGTTACATATGATGACATGCATTTCAAGTTATGACATGTACTGTTTATGTACAGTTACATATGATGACATCATGCATTTCAAGTTATGACATGTACTGTTTATGTACAGTTGCATTTGATGACATCATGCATTTCAAGTTATGACATGTACTGTTTATGTACAGTTGCATTTGATGACATCATGCATTTCAAGTTATGACATGTACTGATTATGTACAGTTACATATGATGACATCATGCATTTCAAGTTATGACATGTACTGTTTATGTACAGTTGCATTTGATGACATCATGCATTTCAAGTTATGACATGTACTGTTTATGTACAGTTGCATTTGATGACATCATGCATTTCAAGTTATGACATGTACTGATTATGTACAGTTACATATGATGACATCATGCATTTCAAGTTATGACATGTACTGTTTATGTACAGTTACATATGATGACATCATGCATTTCAAGTTATGACATGTACTGTTTATGTACAGTTACATATGATGACATGCATTTCAAGTTATGACATGTACTGTTTATGTACAGTTACATATGATGACATCATGCATTTCAAGTTATGACATGTACTGATTATGTACAGTTGCATTTGATGACATCATGCATTTCAAGTTATGACATGTACTGTTTATGTACAGTTACATATGATGACATCATGCATTTCAAGTTATGACATGTACTGTTTATGTACAGTTACATATGATGACATCATGTATTTCAAGTTATGACATGTACTGTTTATGTACAGTTGCATTTGATGACATCATGTATTTCAAGTTATGACATGTACTGATTATGTACAGTTGCATTTGATGACATCATGTATTTCAAGTTATGACATGTACTGTTTATGTACAGTTACATATGATGACATCATGCATTTCAAGTTATGACATGTACTGATTATGTACAGTTACATATGATGACATCATGCATTTCAAGTTATGACATGTACTGATTATGTACAGTTGCATTTGATGACATCATGCATTTCAAGTTATGACATGTACTGTTTATGTACAGTTGCATATGATGACATCATGTATTTCAAGTTATGACATGTACTGATTATGTACAGTTGCATTTGATGACATCATGTATTTCAAGTTATGACATGTACTGTTTATGTACAGTTACATATGATGACATCATGTATTTCAAGTTATGACATGTACTGATTATGTACAGTTGCATTTGATGACATCATGCATTTCAAGTTATGACATGTACTGTTTATGTACAGTTACATATGATGACATCATGCATTTCAAGTTATGACATGTACTGTTTATGTACAGTTACATATGATGACATCATGCATTTCAAGTTATGACATGTACTGTTCATGTACAGTTACATATGATGACATCATGCATTTCAAGTTATGACATGTACTGTTTATGTACAGTTACATATGATGACATCATGCATTTCAAGTTATGACATGTACTGTTTATGTACAGTTACATATGATGACATCATGCATTTCAAGTTATGACATGTACTGATTATGTACAGTTGCATTTGATGACATCATGTATTTCAAGTTATGACATGTACTGATTATGTACAGTTGCATTTGATGACATCATGTATTTCAAGTTATGACATGTACTGATTATGTACAGTTGCATTTGATGACATCATGCATTTCAAGTTATGACATGTACTGTTTATGTACAGTTACATATGATGACATCATGCATTTCAAGTTATGACATGTACTGTTTATGTACAGTTACATATGATGACATCATGCATTTCAAGTTATGACATGTACTGTTTATGTACAGTTACATATGATGACATCATGCATTTCAAGTTATGACATGTACTGTTTATGTACAGTTGCATTTGATGACATCATGCATTTCAAGTTATGACATGTACTGTTTATGTACAGTTGCATATGATGACATCATGTATTTCAAGTTATGACATGTACTGTTTATGTACAGTTACATATGATGACATCATGCATTTCAAGTTATGACATGTACTGATTATGTACAGTTGCATATGATGACATCATGCATTTCAAGTTATGACATGTACTGATTATGTACAGTTGCATATGATGACATCATGCATTTCAAGTTATGACATGTACTGATTATGTACAGTTGCATATGATGACATCATGCATTTCAAGTTATGACATGTACTGTTTATGTACAGTTACATATGATGACATCATGCATTTCAAGTTATGACATGTACTGTTTATGTACAGTTACATATGATGACATCATGCATTTCAAGTTATGACATGTACTGATTATGTACAGTTGCATATGATGACATCATGCATGGAATGCTAACACACAATATAATACTGCATACTGTACACGTTCACGCTTGATGTGTATTGTTTATAAAGTAGAGCATCTCTCCCAGGTGTGCTGGCAGAAGAAGAGCCGAGGCCGTGTGGCGTGTCAGGAAATGGCCGCCATTGTGCGCTGAACACCAGCGTGTGCAGAGAAGGCTGGCAAGGTCCCAACAACGGCATCACCAACTTTGACAACTTCCTCTTTGCCATGCTCACTGTCTTCCAGTGCATCACCATGGAGGGCTGGACCGACGTGCTCTACTGGGTGACAACAATCACCTTACACCTACACAACTATACACTTCTTTCACAACAACAATCATCTTACACAACTATACACTTCTTCAACAACAATCACCTTACACCTACACAACTATACACTTCTTCAACAACAATCACCTTACACCTACACAACTATACACTTCTTCAACAACAATCACCTTACACCTACACAACTATACACTTCTTCAACAACAATCACCTTACACCTACACAACTATACACTTCTTCAACAACAATCACCTTACACCTACACAACTATACACTTCTTCAACAACAATCACCTTACACTTACACAACTATACACTTCTTCAACAACAATCACCTTACACCTACACAACTATACACTTCTTCAACAAAAATCACCTTACACCTACACAACTATACACTTCTTCAACAACAATCACCCTACACAACTATACACTTCTTTCACAACAACAATCACCTTACACCTACACAACTATACACTTCTTCAACAACAATCACCTTACACCTACACAACTATACACTTCTTCAACAACAATCACCTTACACCTACACAACTATACACTTCTTTCACAACAACAATCACCTTACACCTACACAACTATACACTTCTTTCACAACAACAATCACCTTACACCTACACAACTATACACTTCTTCAACAACAACAATAAGGTCCATCATTGTGCCAGAATCCTTCTGAAGATTGTGAAATGTTTTTGCAGATGAACGACGCAATGGGCTTTGAGCTGCCGTGGGTCTACTTTGTCACTCTGGTCATCTTTGGATCCTTCTTTGTTCTGAACTTGGTCCTGGGAGTCCTCAGTGGGTAGGTGTCCCCCCTGGGAGTCCTCAGTGGGTAGGTGTCCCCCCTGGTAGTCCTCAGTGGGTAGGTGTCCTCCCTGGGAGTCCTCAGTGGGTAGGTGTCCCCCCTGGTAGTCCTCAGTGGGTAGGTGTCCCCCCTGGTAGTCCTCAGTGGGTAGGTGTCCTCCCTGGGAGTCCTCAGTGGGTAGGTGTCCCCCCTGGTAGTCCTCAGTGGGTAGGTGTCCCCCCTGGTAGTCCTCAGTGGGTAGGTGTCCCCCCTGGTAGTCCTCAGTGGGTAGGTGTCCCCCCTGGTAGTCCTCAGTGGGTAGGTGTCCTCCCTGGGAGTCCTCAGTGGGTAGGTGTCCCCCCTGGTAGTCCTCAGTGGGTAGGTGTCCCCCCTGGTAGTCCTCAGTGGGTAGGTGTCCTCCCTGGTAGTCCTCAGTGGGTAGGTGTCCTCCCTGGTAGTCCTCAGTGGGTAGGTGTCCTCCCTGGTAGTCCTCAGTGGGTAGGTGTCCTCCCTGGTAGTCCTCAGTGGGTAGGTGTCCTCCCTGGTAGTCCTCAGTGGGTAGGTGTCCTCCCTGGTAGTCCTCAGTGGGTAGGTGTCCTCCCTGGTAGTCCTCAGTGGGTAGTTGTCCCCCCTGGGAGTCCTCAGTGGGTAGGTGTCCTCCCTGGTAGTCCTCAGTGGGTAGGTGTCCTCCCTGGTAGTCCTCAGTGGGTAGGTGTCCTCCCTGGTAGTCCTCAGTGGGTAGGTGTCCTCCCTGGTAGTCCTCAGTGGGTAGTTGTCCCCCCTGGGAGTCCTCAGTGGGTAGGTGTCCTCCCTGGTAGTCCTCAGTGGGTAGGTGTCCTCCCTGGTAGTCCTCAGTGGGTAGGTGTCCTCCCTGGTAGTCCTCAGTGGGTAGGTGTCCTCCCTGGTAGTCCTCAGTGGGTAGGTGTCCTCCCTGGTAGTCCTCAGTGGGTAGGTGTCCTCCCTGGTAGTCCTCAGTGGGTAGGTGTCCTCCCTGGTAGTCCTCAGTGGGTAGGTGTCCTCCCTGGTAGTCCTCAGTGGGTAGTTGTCCCCCCTGGGAGTCCTCAGTGGGTAGGTGTCCTCCCTGGTAGTCCTCAGTGGGTAGGTGTCCTCCCTGGTAGTCCTCAGTGGGTAGGTGTCCTCCCTGGTAGTCCTCAGTGGGTAGGTGTCCTCCCTGGTAGTCCTCAGTGGGTAGTTGTCCCCCCTGGGAGTCCTCAGTGGGTAGGTGTCCTCCCTGGTAGTCCTCAGTGGGTAGGTGTCCTCCCTGGTAGTCCTCAGTGGGTAGGTGTCCTCCCTGGTAGTCCTCAGTGGGTAGGTGTCCTCCCTGGTAGTCCTCAGTGGGTAGGTGTCCTCCCTGGTAGTCCTCAGTGGGTAGGTGTCCTCCCTGGTAGTCCTCAGTGGGTAGGTGTCCCCCCTGGTAGTCCTCAGTGGGTAGGTGTCCTCCCTGGTAGTCCTCAGTGGGTAGGTGTCCTCCCTGGTAGTCCTCAGTGGGTAGGTGTCCTCCCTGGTAGTCCTCAGTGGGTAGGTGTCCCCCAGGGGTGAGGAGGGACGGCATGTGGAGGTGTGACGCAGCTCTGTGTTGTCAGAGAGTTCTCCAAAGAGCGGGAGAAGGCCAAGGCGCGAGGTGACTTCCAGAAGCTCCGTGAGAAGCAGCAGCTGGAAGAAGACCTCAAAGGTTACCTGGACTGGATCACGCAGGCCGAGGACATGGACCCCGACAACGAGGACCAGGGAGACGAGGAAGGCAAGCGCAAAAGTGAGTCATCAGAATGTGAAAGTAGTTATTGTTGCTACAGTGGTCAGCCTTTTCATTTACACTATTCAGCAACTCTCTTTTAGCACACCTTTTTATCACATAGTTCTAACATCATACATTTCATCTTTTACTATTTTATTCAGATAGAGAAACAGATGTAGCATAAGTTTATTAAAATAGCTTCAATTATGTGCCCTGCTTGAAATATGTGATATGATATTATTCATACAGTATATGTCTTACATGTTTAACTACAGTTGTGAGTCAAAGTTCCTCCAACAAAAGTAGAAGTGAGCAGTGGTCAGTACAAGTAGACATCACAAAGAAAGTGAGCAGTGGTCAGTACAAGTAGACATCACAAAGAAAGTGAGCAGTGGTCAGTACAAGTAGACATCACAAAGAAAGTGAGCAGTGGTCAGTACAAGTAGACATCACAAAGAAAGTGAGCAGTGGTCAGTACAAGTAGACATCACAAAGAAAGTGAGCAGTGGTCAGTACAAGTAGACATCACAAAGAAAGTGAGCAGTGGTCAGTACAAGTAGACATCACAAAGAAAGTGAGCAGTGGTCAGTACAAGTAGACATCACAAAGAAAGTGAGCAGTGGTCAGTACAAGTAGACATCACAAAGAAAGTGAGCAGTGGTCAGTACAAGTAGACATCACAAAGAAAGTGAGCAGTGGTCAGTACAAGTAGACATCACAAAGAAAGTGAGCAGTGGTCAGTACAAGTAGACATCACAAAGGTAGAAGAAAGTCCGGTAGAAGACAAGGTCAGCCAGCCAGCGCCACAAGGTCACTTTCAGCCACTCACTCACTCACTGCCCCTACACTTGACTCACTCACTCACTCACTCATTCACTGCCCCCTACACTTCACTCACTCACTCACTCACTCATTCATTCACTGCCCCCTACACTTCACTCACTCACTCACTCACTCATTCATTCACTGCCCCTACACTTCACTCACTCACTCACTCACTGCCCCCTACACTTGACTCACTCACTCACTCATTCATTCACTGCCCCCTACACTTCACTCACTCACTCACTCACTCATTCATTCACTGCCCCCTACACTTCACTCACTCACTCACTCACTCATTCATTCACTGCCCCCTACACTTCACTCACTCACTCACTCACTCATTCATTCACTGCCCCTACACTTCACTCACTCACTCACTCACTGCCCCCTACACTTGACTCACTCACTCACTCACTCATTCATTCACTGCCCCCTACACTTCACTCACTCACTCACTCACTCATTCATTCACTGCCCCACACTTCACTCACTCACTCACTCACTCACTCACTCACTGCCCCCTACACTTGACTCACTCACTGCCCCCTACACTTGACTCACTCACTCACTGCCCCCTACACTTGACTCACTCACTCACTCACTCACTGCCCCCTACACTTGACTCACTCACTCACTCACTCACTCACTCACTGCCCCCTACACTTGACTCACTCACTCACTCACTCACTCATTCACTCACTCACTCATTCACTCACTCACTCACTCACTGCCCCCTACACTTGACTCACTCACTCACTCACTCACTCACTCACTGCCCCCTACACTTGACTCACTCACTCATTCACTCACTCACTCACTCACTGCCCCTACACTTGACTCATTCACTCATTCACACATTCACTCACTCACTCACTCACTCACTCACTGCCCCCTACACTTGACTCACTCACTCATTCACTCACTCACTCACTCACTCACTGCACTTGACTCACTCATTCACTCACTCACTCACTCACTGCCCCCTACACTTGACTCACTCACTCACTCACTGCCCCCTACACTTGACTCACTCACTCACTCACTCACTGCCCCTACACTTGACTCACTCACTCATTCACTCACTGCCCCTACACTTGACTCACTCACTCATTCACTCACTGCCCCTACACTTGACTAACTCACTCACTCACTCACTCACTCACTCACTGCCCCTACACTTGACTCACTCACTCATTCACTCACTGCCCCTACACTTGACTCACTCACTCACTCACTCACTCACTCACTCACTGCCCCTTACACTTGACTCACTCACTCACTCACTCACTCACTCACTCACTGCCCCTACACTTGACTCACTCACTCACTCACTCACTCACTCACTGCCCCTACACTTGACTCACTCACTCACTCACTCACTCACTCACTGCCCCTTACACTTGACTCACTCACTCACTCACTCACTCACTCACTCACTCACTGCCCCTACACTTGACTCACTCACTCACTCACTCACTCACTCACTGCCCCCTACACTTAACTCACTCATTCACTCACTCACTCACTCACTCACTGCCCCTACACTTGACCCACAACTACTGGCATTACCAATGAAGGAAGGAATAACACATGTGGCTTGTTTTCTCAAAGATGTCATGTGTGATGTATACAGTACATGTGTGATGTATACAGTACATGTGTGATGTATACAGTACATGTGTGATGTATACAGTACATGTGTGATGTATACAGTGCATGTGTGATGTATACAGTACATGTGTGATGTATACAGTACATGTGTGATGTATACAGTACATGTGTGATGTATACAGTACATGTGTGATATGTATACAGTACATGTGTGATGTATACAGTACATGTGTGATGTATACAGTACATGTGTGATGTATACAGTACATGTGTGATGTATACAGTACATGTGTGATATGTATACAGTACATGTGTGATGTATACAGTACATGTGTGATGTATACAGTACATGTGTGATGTATACAGTACATGTGTGATATGTATACAGTACATGTGTGATGTATACAGTACATGTGTGATGTATACAGTACATGTGTGATGTATACAGTACATGTGTGATGTATACAGTACATGTGTGATGTATACAGTACATGTGTGATATGTATACAGTACATGTGTGATGTATACAGTACATGTGTGATATGTATACAGTACATGTGTGATATGTATACAGTACATGTGTGATATGTATACAGTACATGTGTGATGTATACAGTACATGTGTGATGTATACAGTACATGTGTGATATGTATACAGTACATGTGTGATATGTATACAGTACATGTGTGATGTATACAGTACATGTGTGATGTATACAGTACATGTGTGATATGTATACAGTACATGTGTGATATGTATACAGTACATGTGTGATATGTATACAGTACATGTGTGATGTATACAGTACATGTGTGATGTGTACAGTACATGTGTGATGTATACAGTACATGTGTGATGTATACAGTACATGTGTGATGTGTACAGTACATGTGTGATGTATACAGTACATGTGTGATGTATACAGTACATGTGTGATGTGTACAGTACATGTGTGATGTGTACAGTACATGTGTGATGTATACAGTACATGTGTGATGTATACAGTGCATGTGTGATGTATACAGTGCATGTGTGATGTATACAGTGCATGTGTGATGTATACAGTGCATGTGTGATGTATACAGTACATGTGTGATGTATACAGTACATGTGTGATGTATACAGTACATGTGTGATGTATACAGTACATGTGTGATGTATACAGTACATGTGTGATGTATACAGTACATGTGTGATGTATACAGTACATGTGTGATATGTATACAGTACATGTGTGATGTATACAGTACATGTGTGATGTATACAGTACATGTGTGATGTATACAGTACATGTGTGATGTATACAGTACATGTGTGATGTATACAGTACATGTGTGATATGTATACAGTACATGTGTGATGTATACAGTACATGTGTGATGTATACAGTACATGTGTGATGTATACAGTACATGTGTGATGTATACAGTACATGTGTGATATGTATACAGTACATGTGTGATATGTATACAGTACATGTGTGATGTATACAGTACATGTGTGATATGTATACAGTACATGTGTGATATGTATACAGTACATGTGTGATGTATACAGTACATGTGTGATGTATACAGTACATGTGTGATGTATACAGTACATGTGTGATATGTATACAGTACATGTGTGATATGTATACAGTACATGTGTGATGTATACAGTACATGTGTGATGTATACAGTACATGTGTGATGTATACAGTACATGTGTGATATGTATACAGTACATGTGTGATATGTATACAGTACATGTGTGATGTATACAGTACATGTGTGATGTATACAGTACATGTGTGATATGTATACAGTACATGTGTGATATGTATACAGTACATGTGTGATATGTATACAGTACATGTGTGATATGTATACAGTACATGTGTGATGTATACAGTACATGTGTGATGTATACAGTGCATGTGTGATGTATACAGTGCATGTGTGATGTATACAGTACATGTGTGATGTGTACAGTACATGTGTGATGTATACAGTACATGTGTGATGTATACAGTACATGTGTGATGTATACAGTACATGTGTGATGTATACAGTACATGTGTGATGTATACAGTACATGTGATGTATACAGTGCATGTGTGATGTGTACAGTACATGTGTGATGTGTACAGTACATGTGTGATATATACAGTACATGTGTGATATATACAGTACATGTGTGATATATACAGTACATGTGTGATATATACAGTACATGTGTGATGTATACAGTACATGTGTGATGTATACAGTACATGTGTGATGTATACAGTACATGTGTGATGTATACAGTGCATGTGTGATGTATACAGTACATGTGTGATGTGTACAGTACATGTGTGATATATACAGTACATGTGTGATGTATACAGTACATGTGTGATGTATACAGTACATGTGTGATGTATACAGTACATGTGTGATGTATACAGTACATGTGTGATGTATACAGTACATGTGTGATGTATACAGTACATGTGTGATGTATACAGTGCATGTGTGATGTATACAGTGCATAAGTGATGTATACAGTACATGTGTGATGTATACAGTACATGTGTGATGTGTACAGTACATGTGTGATGTGTACAGTACATGTGTGATGTGTACAGTACATGTGTGATGTATACAGTACATGTGTGATGTATACAGTACATGTGTGATGTATACAGTGCATGTGTGATGTATACAGTGCATGTGTGATGTATACAGTGCATGTGTGATGTATACAGTGCATGTGTGATGTATACAGTGCATGTGTGATGTATACAGTGCATGTGTGATGTATACAGTGCATGTGTGATGTATACAGTACATGTGTGATGTATACAGTGCATGTGTGATGTATACAGTACATGTGTGATGTATACAGTACATGTGTGATGTATACAGTACATGTGTGATGTATACACAGTGCATGCGTGATGTGTACAGTGCATGCGTGATGTGTACAGTGCATGCGTGATGTGTACAGTGCATGCGTGATGTGTACAGTGCATGCGTGATGTGTACAGTGCATGCGTGATGTGTACAGTGCATGCGTGATGTATACAGTACATGCGTGATGTATACAGTGCATGCGTGATGTATACAGTGCATGTGTGATGTATACAGTGCATGTGTGATGTATACAGTGCATGTGTGATGTATACAGTGCATGTGTGATGTATACAGTACATGTGTGATGTGTACAGTGCATGTGTGATGTGTACAGTGCATGCGTGATGTGTACAGTGCATGCGTGATGTGTACAGTGCATGCGTGATGTGTACAGTGCATGCGTGATGTGTACAGTGCATGCGTGATGTGTACAGTGCATGCGTGATGTGTACAGTGCATGCGTGATATATACAGTACATGTCATGTGTGATGTATACAGTACATGCGTGATGTATACAGTACATGCGTGATATATACAGTGCATGCGTGATGTATACAGGGCATGCGTGATGTATACAGTGCATGCGTGATGTATACAGTGCATGCGTGATGTATACAGTGCATGCGTGATGTATACAGTACATGCGTGATGTATACAGTACATGCGTGATGTATACAGTACATGCGTGATGTGTACAGTGCATGCGTGATGTGTACAGTACATGTGTGATATATACAGTACATGTGTGATGTATACAGTACATGTGTGATGTATACAGTACATGTGTGATATATACAGTACATGTGTGATGTATACAGTACATGTGTGATGTATACAGTACATGTGTGATGTATACAGTGCATGTGTGATGTATACAGTACATGTGTGATGTGTACAGTACATGTGTGATATATACAGTACATGTGTGATGTATACAGTACATGTGTGATGTATACAGTACATGTGTGATGTATACAGTACATGTGTGATGTATACAGTACATGTGTGATGTATACAGTACATGTGTGATGTATACAGTACATGTGTGATGTATACAGTGCATGTGTGATGTATACAGTGCATAAGTGATGTATACAGTACATGTGTGATGTATACAGTACATGTGTGATGTGTACAGTACATGTGTGATGTGTACAGTACATGTGTGATGTGTACAGTACATGTGTGATGTATACAGTACATGTGTGATGTATACAGTACATGTGTGATGTATACAGTGCATGTGTGATGTATACAGTGCATGTGTGATGTATACAGTGCATGTGTGATGTATACAGTGCATGTGTGATGTATACAGTGCATGTGTGATGTATACAGTGCATGTGTGATGTATACAGTGCATGTGTGATGTATACAGTACATGTGTGATGTATACAGTGCATGTGTGATGTATACAGTACATGTGTGATGTATACAGTACATGTGTGATGTATACAGTACATGTGTGATGTATACACAGTGCATGCGTGATGTGTACAGTGCATGCGTGATGTGTACAGTGCATGCGTGATGTGTACAGTGCATGCGTGATGTGTACAGTGCATGCGTGATGTGTACAGTGCATGCGTGATGTGTACAGTGCATGCGTGATGTATACAGTGCATGCGTGATGTATACAGTACATGCGTGATGTATACAGTGCATGCGTGATGTATACAGTGCATGTGTGATGTATACAGTGCATGTGTGATGTATACAGTGCATGTG
Source organism: Nerophis ophidion (assembly GCF_033978795.1). Taxonomy (NCBI): domain Eukaryota; kingdom Metazoa; phylum Chordata; class Actinopteri; order Syngnathiformes; family Syngnathidae; genus Nerophis; species Nerophis ophidion. Next base: position 36,209,740 of record NC_084637.1, read on the forward strand.
TGATGTATACAGTGCATGTGTGATGTATACAGTACATGTGTGATGTGTACAGTGCATGTGTGATGTGTACAGTGCATGCGTGATGTGTACAGTGCATGCGTGATGTGTACAGTGCATGCGTGATGTGTACAGTGCATGCGTGATGTGTACAGTGCATGCGTGATGTGTACAGTGCATGCGTGATGTGTACAGTGCATGCGTGATATATACAGTACATGTCATGTGTGATGTATACAGTACATGCGTGATGTATACAGTACATGCGTGATATATACAGTGCATGCGTGATGTATACAGGGCATGCGTGATGTATACAGTGCATGCGTGATGTATACAGTGCATGCGTGATGTATACAGTGCATGCGTGATGTATACAGTACATGCGTGATGTATACAGTACATGCGTGATGTATACAGTACATGCGTGATGTGTACAGTGCATGCGTGATGTATACAGTGCATGCGTGATGTATACAGTGCATGCGTGATGTATACAGTGCATGCGTGATGTATACAGTACATGCGTGATGTATACAGTACATGCGTGATGTATACAGTACATGTGTGATATATACAGTACATGCGTGATATATACAGTACATGTCATGTGTGATGTATACAGTACATGTGTGATGTATACAGTACATGTGTGATGTATACAGTGCATGCGTGATGTATACAGTGCATGCGTGATGTATACAGTGCATGCGTGATGTATACAGTGCATGCGTGATGTATACAGTGCATGCGTGATGTATACAGTGCATGCGTGATGTATACAGTGCATGCGTGATGTATACAGTGCATGCGTGATGTATACAGTGCATGCGTGATGTATACAGTGCATGCGTGATGTATACAGTGCATGCGTGATGTATACAGTGCATGCGTGATGTATACAGTGCATGCGTGATGTATACAGTGCATGCGTGATGTATACAGTGCATGCGTGATGTATACAGTGCATGCGTGATGTATACAGTGCATGCGTGATGTGTACAGTGCATGTGTGATGTGTACAGTGCATGCGTGATGTGTACAGTGCATGCGTGATGTATACAGTGCATGCGTGATGTGTACAGTACATGCGTGATGTGTACAGTGCATGCGTGATGTGTACAGTGCATGCGTGATGTGTACAGTGCATGTGTGATGTATACAGTGCATGTGTGATGTGTACAGTGCATGTGTGATGTGTACAGTGCATGTGTGATGTATACAGTGCATGTGTGATGTATACAGTGCATGTGTGATGTATACAGTGCATGCGTGATGTATACAGTGCATGCGTGATGTATACAGTGCATGCGTGATGTATACAGTGCATGCGTGATGTATACAGTACATGCGTGATATATACAGTACATGTCATGTGTGATGTATACAGTGCATGCGTGATGTATACAGTACATGCGTGATATATACAGTACATGTCATGTGTGATGTATACAGTGCATGCGTGATGTATACAGTGCATGCGTGATGTATACAGTGCATGCGTGATGTATACAGTGCATGCGTGATGTATACAGTGCATGCGTGATGTATACAGTGCATGCGTGATGTATACAGTGCATGCGTGATGTATACAGTGCATGCGTGATGTATACAGTGCATGCGTGATGTATACAGTGCATGCGTGATGTATACAGTGCATGCGTGATGTATACAGTGCATGCGTGATGTGTACAGTGCATGCGTGATGTGTACAGTGCATGCGTGATGTGTACAGTGCATGCGTGATGTGTACAGTGCATGCGTGATGTATACAGTGCATGCGTGATGTATACAGTGCATGTGTGATGTATACAGTGCATGCGTGATGTATACAGTACATGCGTGATGTATACAGTACATGTGTGATGTATACAGTACATGCGTGATATATACAGTACATGCGTGATGTGTACAGTGCATGCGTGATGTATACAGTGCATGCGTGATGTATACAGTACATGTGTGATGTATACAGTACATGTGTGATGTATACAGTACATGTGTGATGTATACAGTACATGTGTGATGTATACAGTACATGCGTGATGTATACAGTACATGCGTGATGTATACAGTGCATGCGTGATGTATACAGTGCATGCGTGATGTATACAGTACATGCGTGATGTATACAGTACATGCGTGATGTATACAGTACATGCGTGATGTGTACAGTGCATGCGTGATGTATACAGTGCATGCGTGATGTATACAGTACATGTGTGATGTATACAGTACATGTGTGATGTATACAGTACATGTGTGATGTATACAGTGCATGTGTGATGTATACAGTACATGCGTGATATATACAGTACATGTCATGTGTGATGTATACAGTACATGCGTGATGTATACAGTACATGCGTGATGTATACAGTACATGCGTGATGTATACAGTACATGCGTGATGTATACAGTACATGCGTGATGTATACAGTACATGTGTGATGTATACAGTACATGTGTGATGTATACAGTGCATGTGTGATGTATACAGTACATGTGTGATGTATACAGTGCATGCGTGATGTATACAGTGCATGCGTGATGTATACAGTGCATGTGTGATGTATACAGTACATGTGTGATGTGTACAGTACATGTGTGATCTGTACAGTACATGTGTGATGTGTACAGTACATGTGTGATGTGTACAGTACATGTGTGATGTATACAGTACATGTGTGATGTATACAGTACATGTGTGATGTATACAGTACATGTGTGATATATACAGTACATGTGTGATATATAGAGTACATGTGTGATGTGTACAGTACATGTGTGATGTGTACAGTACATGTGTGATGTGTACAGTACATGTGTGATGTGTACAGTACATGTGTGATGTGTACAGTACATGTGTGATGTGTACAGTACATGTGTGATGTGTACAGTGCATGCGTGATGTATACAGTACATGCGTGATGTATACAGTACATGCGTGATGTATACAGTACATGCGTGATATATACAGTACATGTCATGTGTGATGTATACAGTACATGCGTGATGTATACAGTACATGCGTGATGTATACAGTACATGTGTGATGTATACAGTACATGTGTGATATATACATTACATGTGTGATGTATACAGTACATGTGTGATGTATACAGTGCATGTGTGATGTATACAGTGCATGTGTGATGTATACAGTGCATGTGTGATGTATACAGTGCATGTGTGATGTGTACAGTACATGTGTGATGTGTACAGTGCATGTGTGATGTGTACAGTGCATGTGTGATGTGTACAGTGCATGTGTGATGTATACAGTGCATGTGTGATGTATACAGTGCATGTGTGATGTATACAGTGCATGTGTGATGTATACAGTGCATGCGTGATGTATACAGGGCATGCGTGATGTATACAGTGCATGCGTGATGTATACAGTGCATGCGTGATGTATACAGTGCATGCGTGATGTATACAGTGCATGCGTGATGTATACAGTGCATGCGTGATGTATACAGTGCATGCGTGATGTATACAGTGCATGCGTGATGTATACAGTGCATGCGTGATGTATACAGTGCATGCGTGATGTATACAGTGCATGCGTGATGTATACAGTGCATGCGTGATGTATACAGTGCATGCGTGATGTATACAGTACATGCGTGATGTATACAGTACATGCGTGATGTATACAGTACATGCGTGATGTATACAGTGCATGCGTGATGTATACAGTGCATGTGTGATGTATACAGTGCATGCGTGATGTATACAGTACATGCGTGATGTATACAGTACATGCGTGATGTATACAGTGCATGTGTGATGTATACAGTGCATGTGTGATGTATACAGTGCATGTGTGATGTATACAGTGCATGTGTGATGTATACAGTGCATGTGTGATGTGTACAGTGCATGTGTGATGTGTACAGTGCATGTGTGATGTATACAGTGCATGCGTGATGTATACAGTGCATGCGTGATGTATACAGTGCATGCGTGATGTGTACAGTGCATGTGTGATGTATACAGTGCATGTGTGATGTGTACAGTGCATGTGTGATGTATACAGTGCATGTGTGATGTGTACAGTACATGTGTGATGTGTACAGTGCATGTGTGATGTGTACAGTGCATGTGTGATGTGTACAGTGCATGTGTGATGTATACAGTGCATGTGTGATGTATACAGTGCATGCGTGATGTATACAGTGCATGCGTGATGTATACAGTGCATGCGTGATGTATACAGGGCATGCGTGATGTATACAGTGCATGCGTGATGTATACAGTGCATGCGTGATGTATACAGTGCATGCGTGATGTATACAGTGCATGCGTGATGTATACAGTGCATGCGTGATGTATACAGTGCATGCGTGATGTATACAGTGCATGCGTGATGTATACAGTGCATGCGTGATGTATACAGTGCATGCGTGATGTATACAGTGCATGCGTGATGTATACAGTGCATGCGTGATGTATACAGTACATGCGTGATGTATACAGTGCATGCGTGATGTATACAGTGCATGCGTGATGTATACAGTGCATGCGTGATGTATACAGTGCATGTGTGATGTATACAGTGCATGTGTGATGTATACAGTGCATGTGTGATGTGTACAGTGCATGTGTGATGTGTACAGTGCATGTGTGATGTGTACAGTGCATGTGTGATGTGTACAGTGCATGTGTGATGTATACAGTGCATGTGTGATGTATACAGTGCATGCGTGATGTATACAGTGCATGCGTGATGTGTACAGTGCATGCGTGATGTGTACAGTGCATGCGTGATGTATACAGTGCATGTGTGATGTGTACAGTGCATGTGTGATGTGTACAGTGCATGTGTGATGTGTACAGTGCATGTGTGATGTATACAGTGCATGTGTGATGTATACAGTGCATGCGTGATGTATACAGTGCATGCGTGATGTATACAGTGCATGCGTGATGTATACAGTGCATGCGTGATGTATACAGTGCATGCGTGATGTATACAGTACATGCGTGATATATACAGTACATGTCATGTGTGATGCATACAGTGCATGCGTGATGCATACAGTGCATGCGTGATGCATACAGTGCATGCGTGATGTATACAGTGCATGCGTGATGTATACAGTGCATGCGTGATGTATACAGTGCATGCGTGATGTATACAGTGCATGCGTGATGTATACAGTGCATGCGTGATGTATACAGTGCATGCGTGATGTATACAGTGCATGCGTGATGTATACAGTACATGCGTGATGTATACAGTACATGCGTGATGTATACAGTGCATGCGTGATGTATACAGTGCATGTGTGATGTATACAGTGCATGTGTGATGTATACAGTGCATGTGTGATGTATACAGTGCATGTGTGATGTATACAGTGCATGTATGATGTGTACAGTGCATGTGTGATGTGTACAGTGCATGTGTGATGTGTACAGTGCATGCGTGATGTATACAGTGCATGCGTGATGTATACAGTGCATGCGTGATGTATACAGTACATGCGTGATGTGTACAGTGCATGTGTGATGTGTACAGTGCATGTGTGATGTATACAGTGCATGTGTGATGTATACAGTGCATGTGTGATGTGTACAGTGCATGTGTGATGTGTACAGTGCATGTGTGATGTATACAGTGCATGTGTGATGTATACAGTGCATGTGTGATGTATACAGTGCATGCGTGATGTATACAGTGCATGCGTGATGTATACAGTGCATGCGTGATGTATACAGTGCATGCGTGATGTATACAGTGCATGCGTGATGTATACAGTACATGCGTGATATATACAGTACATGTCATGTGTGATGTATACAGTGCATGCGTGATGCATACAGTGCATGCGTGATGTATACAGTGCATGCGTGATGCATACAGTGCATGCGTGATGCATACAGTGCATGCGTGATGTATACAGTGCATGCGTGATGTATACAGTGCATGCGTGATGTATACAGTGCATGCGTGATGTATACAGTGCATGCGTGATGTATACAGTGCATGCGTGATGTATACAGTACATGTGTGATGTATACAGTGCATGTGTGATGTGTACAGTACATGTGTGATGTATACAGTACATGCGTGATGTATACAGTGCATGCGTGATGTATACAGTGCATGCGTGATGTATACAGTGCATGCGTGATGTATACAGTGCATGCGTGATGTATACAGTGCATGCGTGATATATACAGTGCATGCGTGATGTATACAGTACATGCGTGATGTATACAGTACATGCGTGATGTGTACAGTACATGCGTGATGTGTACAGTACATGCGTGATGTGTACAGTACATGCGTGATGTATACAGTACATGCGTGATGTGTACAGTACATGTGTGATGTATACAGTACATGCGTGATGTATACAGTACATGCGTGATGTATACAGTACATGTGTGATGTATACAGTACATGCGTGATGTATACAGTGCATGCGTGATGTATACAGTGCATGCGTGATGTATACAGTGCATGCGTGATATATACAGTGCATGCGTGATGTATACAGTACATGCGTGATGTATACAGTACATGCGTGATGTATACAGTACATGTGTGATGTGTACAGTACATGTGTGATGTGTACAGTACATGCGTGATGTATACAGTACATGTGTGATGTGTACAGTACATGTGTGATGTATACAGTACATGTGTGATGTATACAGTACATGTGTGATGTATACAGTACATGTGTGATATATACAGTACATGTGTGATGTATACAGTGCATGTGTGATGTATACAGTGCATGTGTGATGTGTACAGTACATGTGTGATGTGTACAGTACATGTGTGATGTGTACAGTACATGTGTGATGTATACAGTACATGTGTGATGTATACAGTACATGTGTGATGTATACAGTACATGTGTGATGTATACAGTACATGTGTGATGTATACAGTACATGTGTGATGTATACAGTACATGCGTGATGTGTACAGTACATGTGTGATGTATACAGTACATGCGTGATGTATACAGTACATGCGTGATGTATACAGTACATGTGTGATGTATACAGTACATGCGTGATGTATACAGTGCATGCGTGATGTATACAGTGCATGCGTGATGTATACAGTGCATGCGTGATGTATACAGTGCATGCGTGATGTATACAGTACATGCGTGATGTGTACAGTACATGTGTGATGTGTACAGTACATGTGTGATGTGTACAGTACATGCGTGATGTATACAGTACATGTGTGATGTGTACAGTACATGTGTGATGTATACAGTACATGTGTGATGTATACAGTACATGTGTGATGTATACAGTACATGTGTGATATATACAGTACATGTGTGATGTATACAGTGCATGTGTGATGTATACAGTGCATGTGTGATGTATACAGTGCATGTGTGATGTGTACAGTACATGTGTGATGTGTACAGTACATGTGTGATGTGTACAGTACATGTGTGATGTATACAGTACATGTGTGATGTATACAGTACATGTGTGATGTATACAGTACATGTGTGATGTATACAGTACATGTGTGATGTATACAGTACATGTGTGATGTATGGGGACGGCGTGGCGCAGTGGTAGATTGGCCGTGCGCAACCCAAGGGTCCCTGGTTCAATCCCCACCTCGTCACGTCTGTTGTGTCCTGAGCAAGACACTTCACCCTTGCTCCTGATGGGTGCTGGTTAGCGCCTTGCATGGCAGCTCCCTCCATCAGTGTGTGAATGTGGAAGTAGTGTCAAAGCGCTTTGAGTACCTTGAAGGTAGAAAAGTGCTATACAAGTACAACCCATGTACCAGTTATACAGTAAACTTCATGTGTGATGTATACAGTAAATGTGTGATATATATATGCACAATAAATGTCATGTGATATATACAGTAAATGCTAATACATCAAGTTTATGACAAGATATCTTTATGAATCCCATGAACTTGTACAACAGCTAATATCACAACTTGTGTTAGATTACAACAATCCATGTGTTTTATTCATGCGCTAAAACATCTAGAAACATGTCAGTGAAGTTTTGTTTACATTGTAATCATAGTCGTAGCTGTTGTTGTCAGTAAATGTCCATGTTGTCTTCTTTCTAATGTTTCATACATTTGATCAAAACATGATTTGATAATTATGATAACCACAAGTTAACTCCAGACAGAATGTGATTCATCACCATTGAACATTTTATTCTTTTGAAGGATGCAATCATAATAAATGTAGACATGGTTGTTATTTGTTCAGTGTTTTGTCTCTCATTTTGAAGCACCAGCCTTCCCGCTGCTCTTCTGATGGAGCGAAGATAGCTTTGGTTTTTCCGCTGCTGTTGGTGCAGGCTCAACGGTGGGCCACAGCAGCCGTGGACAAGACTGTGGGGTTCGACCACCCCGTGGACGGGGGGGGACTCTGCGGCCTGTCTGCACAGCATCCGGCAGGGCTCCCGCTCAGTCCCAGTCTACACCCTTGAGTTCCGCACCCTGACTGCAGACAGCGCCTACAGAAAGGGGCTTAGCGAGCATGTCAAGGACAGCTTGCTGAGGGACCGACCTACCTTCTGGCGAGCCCTCATCGAACTCGCACTACTCTTCAACCAAGAGTCTTGTTGAACAAGCAGCCGAGAGAGCACAGATGGCCGCTAGATCCACTCCTGCTACCCGGCATCCGAGCCACACCTCTGCCCACGCCAACTGTGACCATAGAACCCATGCAGTTGGGAAGAACGCATCTGGCGGAGGAGAGAGAGAAGGTTCAGGCAGCGCCTTTGCCTCCATTGTGGCCTGGCAGGACAAGTCATCCTTGACTGTCCAATGAGGCAAATAGGACCAGGCTCACCAGCTAGGGGAATCCTGGTACACCACATGTATATTCCCCAGGAGAAGAGGGACCGCTACTCTGTCGTGGAACTCCAGGACTCTGAGAGTGGAGGCCTACTTGGACCCCGGAGCTGATGAGTTTCCCCGACCATGAATTTGCCCATCAAACAGGCATTTTGCCTGTTCCCCTGAATACATTCCTTCCTACTCAAGGTCTGGATAGACACCCCCTGGGACCCATAAAGCCTTGTACGGAGCCCCTATCTTTTTCCCTCTCGGGCAACCACGTCGAGACCATCAGCTTTCATGGACCATGAGCAAGATCTTGGTCTGGATCACTACCTGCCATGCTCATTGCCTCAGATCAGCAGTTCACCCGACCAGCAGACCCAGGCCCAGTATCCAGCCAGCTGATCTTGCCCATATACCTGCGGTCTACCACCATCTGGCTGCTGTCTTCAGCAAGGAACATGCCCTATCCCTTCCACCACACAGCCCTTATGACTGCGCCATGGACTTGCTGCCCAACGCAGTGGTCCCGACCAGTTGGTTGTACAATCTGTCACGTCCTGAGAAACTAACAATGAAGGACTATATTACGGAATCCCTCGCCTCAGAATAATCACAGCCTTCCAAATATCCTCTGGCAGCAGGTTTCTTCTTTGTGACCAAGAAGTGCGGCTCATCAAGACCATGCATTTACTACCGCCAACTAAACCAGATCCCCATCAAAAATAAGTCCCCTCTACCCTTCCTGAGTTCTTATTTCGAGCCTCTAGCCCCAGCCACCATATTCACCCAATTGGATTTAGGGAACACTTCAAGGAGGGAGACAGCAAAGTGCCCCCCAATCTTGGGCACTTTGAGTATCAGGTGATGCCTCTTAGACTCAGCAACACCCCAGCTGTCTTCCAGACGCTCGTCAATGACATTTTAAAGGACATGCTGGACCAGTCTGTTATTTTATTTTATTTTAATCTTCTATTCCCTCCCCTTATTTACCTGTATCTCATCTTTTTTGTAAGGGGCGCTGGAAGCCAGCGATCCTGTTCTGTCTCCCTGTAATGTTGCTCTGATCTTGAATGGGATTGTGCTGAACATTTTAATTTTCCTGGAAGAACTCCCCTGAAGGAATAAATAAAGTACTATCTAATCTATATGTGCATGTATGTATGTATTGGAAGAAAAAAACTCTTCTAGTGACAGTTGATGATGTTATAGTTTTGTTATATTTCACCTTCGTCATCATATTCATCATCCTCCTCCGACAGAAAATGTTTGCATAAAGTTATGAGAAAAGTTCCGACTAAGAGAAGAATTCAAGTTTAAACGGAAAATCTAAAAATTGTTTGAGGCACAAAAGTGTAAATTAAATTATGTAGTATTATACTATTATTTATATATATATATATATATATATATATATATATATATATATATGTATATATATATATATATATATATATATATATATATATATATATATATATATATATAATATGTATGTCTATCCATTTTCTGCCGTTTATTCCCTTTGGGGTCGCGGGGAACGGTGGTGTCTATCTTAGCTACAATAGGGCGGAAGGCGGCGTACACCCAGGACAAATTACCACCTCATCGCAGTATATATATATATATATATAAATACTAATATATATATATATATATATATATATATATATATATATATATATATATATATATATATATATATATATACATATATATACACACACATACTGTACATACACAATGTATTTGTTACATGACTTTGATTGATAAACATTTTTGCCTTTTACCATCAATTGATGAAGGTGGACCCCGACTTAAACAAGTTGAAAAACTTATTGGGGTGTCAGCATTTAGTGCTCAATTGTAGGGAATATGTACTGTACTGTGCACTATACTCATACAAGTTTCAATCAATCAATCAATTCTTCATTGATATGACTTCACAGTTACCAGTGTGTGTGTGTGTGTGTGTGTGTGTGTGTGTGTGTGTGTGTGTGTGTGTGTGTGTGTGTGTGTGTGTCAGTGAGTGTTCCCAGCAGTGAGACAGAGTCCATGACCACAGATCATCACAGTGACAAAGATAAGAAGTGGCTGTGCTGTTCTCCTCTCTGGTAAATACTTCTAATACTTGATACTACTTTCCAGTACTTTCTAGTACTTCCTGACATACAGCAGTCCTACAAAGTCCACTTGCTCAAGAGTAGTCAGTGTGCAGCATCTATCCTCATCTGGATTGTGTCAATATCCCAGCTGGTGACTGTGAGATACATGAGGGGAGCTGAGCTTCATTGACTTGAAGTCAGGGGGAGGCTTGAACACTCTCTTGCATTCCTTGCTGAAGAGCACTAAGGCAGCGTTGCATCACTTCCCTTACCAAAGCCATACAGGAGCGATTATTGATACTTGTAGTATTTAGTAGATTATTATTAAAGATGTCAGCAAAAATACTTACAGTATGTATTTAGTAGATTATTGATGATATCAACAGCAATACTTGCAGTATTTAGTAGATTATTGATGATATCAACAGCAATACTTGCAGTATTTAGTAGATTATTGATGATATCAACAGCAATACTTGCAGTATTTAGTAGATTATTGATGATATCAACAGCAATACTTGCAGTATTTAGTAGATTATTGATGATATCAACAGCAATACTTGCAGTATTTAGTAGATTATTGATGATATCAGCAGAAATACGTGTAGTATTTAGTAGATTATTGATGATATCCGCAGGAATATGAGTAGTATTTAGTAGATTATTGATATCAGCAAGAATACTTGCAGTATTTAGTAGATTATTGATGATATCAGCAAGAATACTTGCAGTATTTAGTAGATTATTGATGATATCAGCAGGAATACGTGTAGTATTTAGTAGATTATCGATGATATCAGCAATAATACGTGTAGTATTTAGTAGATTATTGCTGATATTTGTCACACGCCGCCTCGGGTGAAGGTCACGTCACCTTGGCAAAGCGGACTTCAAATCAAGGATGGCAAGTCACGCAGTTGGCAACACTTTACATTTATTTAAAATCCCCAAAAGTGTCAAGAGGTGAACAACAACAACAACAGAAAGACAAGCAGCCACAATCTGTAACAGTGATAAAGACAATATAAGTATTGTATATTATATATAGTACATTTATATTCTAAATATATTTCAAAAAGTCGCATGTGTTAAATAGGCCTATATAATATAATCCAAAAGCATATGAAAAATAATCAAAATATAGATCATCCATTATATCAAAATATATATATTCACAATCAAAAGGTCAAACATCAAATACATCAAAGTAAAGAATTAAATGACAAAACAGATTTAGCAAAATAAATTAGCAATCAACAAAACTCATTGAAGTGATGACATCACAACATCATCTCATCATCAAAATAATCATGTTTGATGTATGAAGACTCAAACTCTTGCTCAGGACAGAGAAGATCCTCTCACTGGCACACCTGACTGGCACACCTGACTGGCACACCTGACTGGCACACCTGACCTCCTCTCACTGGCACACCTGACTGGCACACCTGACTGGCACACCTGACTGGCACACCTGACTGGCACACCTGACCTCCTCTCACTGGCACACCTGACTGGCACACCTGACCTCCTCTGACTGGCACACCTGACTGGCACACCTGACCTCCTCTGACTGGCACACCTGACCTCCTCTCACTGGCACACCTGACCTCCTCTCACTGGCACACCTGACTGGCACACCTGACCTCCTCTGACTGGCACACCTGACCTCCTCTGACTGGCACACCTGACCTCCTCTCACTGGCACACCTGACCTCCTCTGACTGGCACACCTGACCTCCTCTGACTGGCACACCTGACCTCCTCTCACTGGCACACCTGACTGGCACACCTGACCTCCTCTGACTGGCACACCTGACCTCCTCTCACTGGCACACCTGACCTCCTCTCACTGGCACACCTGACCTCCTCTCACTGGCACACCTGACTGGCACACCTGACCTCCTCTGACTGGCACACCTGACCTCCTCTGACTGGCACACCTGACCTCCTCTGACTGGCACACCTGACTGGCACACCTGACCTCCTCTGACTGGCACACCTGACCTCCTCTGACTGGCACACCTGACCTCCTCTCACTGGCACACCTGACTGGCACACCTGACCTCCTCTGACTGGCACACCTGACCTCCTCTCACTGGCACACCTGACCTCCTCTCACTGGCACACCTGACCTCCTCTCACTGGCACACCTGACTGGCACACCTGACCTCCTCTGACTGGCACACCTGACCTCCTCTGACTGGCACACCTGACCTCCTCTCACTGGCACACCTGACTGGCACACCTGACCTCCTCTGACTGGCACACCTGACCTCCTCTCACTGGCACACCTGACTGGCACACCTGACTGGCACACCTGACCTCCTCTCACTGGCACACCTGACCTCCTCTCACTGGCACACCTGACCTCCTCTGACTGGCACACCTGACTGGCACACCTGACCTCCTCTCACTGGCACACCTGACCTCCTCTCACTGGCACACCTGACCTCCTCTGACTGGCACACCTGACCTCCTCTGACTGGCACACCTGACCTCCTCTCACTGGCACACCTGACCTCCTCTCACTGGCACACCTGAGCTCCTCTGACTGGCACACCTGACCTCCTCTGACTGGCACACCTGACCTCCTCTGACTGGCACACCTGACCTCCTCTGACTGGCACACCTGACCTCCTCTCACTGGCACACCTGACCTCCTCTGACTGGCACACCTGACCTCCTCTGACTGGCACACCTGACCTCCTCTCACTGGCACACCTGACCTCCTCTGACTGGCACACCTGACCTCCTCTGACTGGCACACCTGACCTCCTCTGACTGGCACACCTGACCTCCTCTGACTGGCACACCTGACCTCCTCTGACTGGCACACCTGACCTCCTCTGACTGGCACACCTGACCTCCTCTCACTGGCACACCTGACCTCCTCTGACTGGCACACCTGACCTCCTCTCACTGGCACACCTGACCTCCTCTGACTGGCACACCTGACCTCCTCTGACTGGCACACCTGACCTCCTCTGACTGGCACACCTGACCTCCTCTGACTGGCACACCTGAGCTCCTCTGACTGGCACACCTGACCTCCTCTGACTGGCACACCTGACCTCCTCTCACTGGCACACCTGACCTCCTCTCACTGGCACACCTGACCTCCTCTCACTGGCACACCTGACCTCCTCTGACTGGCACACCTGACCTCCTCTGACTGGCACACCTGACCTCCTCTGACTGGCACACCTGACCTCCTCTGACTGGCACACCTGACCTCCTCTGACTGGCACACCTGAGCTCCTCTGACTGGCACACCTGACCTCCTCTGACTGGCACACCTGACCTCCTCTGACTGGCACACCTGACCTCCTCTGACTGGCACACCTGACCTCCTCTGACTGGCACACCTGACCTCCTCTGACTGGCACACCTGACCTCCTCTGACTGGCACACCTGACCTCCTCTGACTGGCACACCTGACCTCCTCTGACTGGCACACCTGACCTCCTCTGACTGGCACACCTGACCTCCTCTCACTGGCACACCTGACCTCCTCTGACTGGCACACCTGACCTCCTCTGACTGGCACACCTGACCTCCTCTGACTGGCACACCTGACCTCCTCTGACTGGCACACCTGACCTCCTCTGACTGGCACACCTGACCTCCTCTGACTGGCACACCTGACCTCCTCTCACTGGCACACCTGACCTCCTCTGACTGGCACACCTGACCTCCTCTGACTGGCACACCTGACCTCCTCTGACTGGCACACCTGACCTCCTCTGACTGGCACACCTGACCTCCTCTGACTGGCACACCTGACCTCCTCTGACTGGCACACCTGACCTCCTCTGACTGGCACACCTGACCTCCTCTGACTGGCACACCTGACCTCCTCTGACTGGCACACTTGACCTCCTCTGACTGGCACACCTGACCTCCTCTGACTGGCACACCTGACCTCCTCTGACTGGCACACCTGACCTCCTCTCACTGGCACACCTGACCTCCTCTGACTGGCACACCTGACCTCCTCTGACTGGCACACCTGACCTCCTCTGACTGGCACACCTGACCTCCTCTGACTGGCACACCTGACCTCCTCTGACTGGCACACCTGACCTCCTCTCACTGGCACACCTGACCTCCTCTCACTGGCACACCTGACCTCCTCTGACTGGCACACCTGACCTCCTCTGACTGGCACACCTGACCTCCTCTGACTGGCACACCTGACCTCCTCTGACTGGCACACCTGACCTCCTCTGACTGGCACACCTGACCTCCTCTGACTGGCACACCTGACCTCCTCTGACTGGCACACCTGACCTCCTCTGACTGGCACACCTGACCTCCTCTGACTGGCACACCTGACCTCCTCTGACTGGCACACCTGACCTCCTCTGACTGGCACACCTGACCTCCTCTGACTGGCACACCTGACCTCCTCTGACTGGCACACCTGAGCTCCTCTGACTGGCACACCTGACCTCCTCTGACTGGCACACCTGACCTCCTCTGACTGGCACACCTGACCTCCTCTGACTGGCACACCTGAGCTCCTCTGACTGGCACACCTGACCTCCTCTGACTGGCACACCTGAGCTCCTCTGACTGGCACACCTGACCTCCTCTGACTGGCACACCTGACCTCCTCTCACTGGCACACCTGACCTCCTCTGACTGGCACACCTGACCTCCTCTGACTGGCACACCTGACCTCCTCTCACTGGCACACCTGACCTCCTCTCACTGGCACACCTGACCTCCTCTGACTGGCACACCTGAGCTCCTCTGACTGGCACACCTGAGCTCCTCTGGCTGGCACACCTGACCTCCTCTGACTGGCACACCTGACCTCCTCTCACTGGCACACCTGACCTCCTCTGACCGGCACACCTGACCTCCTCTCACTGGCACACCTGACCTCCTCTGACTGGCACACCTGACCTCCTCTGACTGGCACACCTGACCTCCTCTGACTGGCACACCTGACCTCCTCTGACTGGCACACCTGACCTCCTCTGACTGGCACACCTGACCTCCTCTGACCGGCACACCTGACTTCCTCTGACTGGCACACCTGACCTCCTCTGACTGGCACACCTGACCTCCTCTGACTGGCACACCTGACCTCCTCTGACTGGCACACCTGACCTCCTCTGACTGGCACACCTGACCTCCTCTGACCGGCACACCTGACCTCCTCTCACTGGCACACCTGACCTCCTCTGACCGGCACACCTGACCTCCTCTGACTGGCACACCTGACCTCCTCTGACTGGCACACCTGAGCTCCTCTGACTGGCACACCTGACCTCCTCTGACTGGCACACCTGACTGGCACACCTGACTGGCACACCTGACCTCCTCTGACTGGCACACCTGACCTCCTCTGACTGGCACACCTGACCTCCTCTCGCTGGCACACCTGACCTCCTCTGACTGGCACACCTGACCTCCTCTGACTGGCACACCTGACCTCCTCTGACTGGCACACCTGACCTCCTCTCACTGGCACACCTGACCTCCTCTGACTGGCACACCTGACCTCCTCTGACTGGCACACCTGAGCTCCTCTGGCAGTGACAGACAGCAGACTGGCAGAAAGATGGCATTTCCCCCACTTCAAAAGCCCCTAGCCCCGCCCACTAGCTGGGAGCAATTAGACAGGGGAATTAATAAATGGGTTATTTTGTCATGTACAGCATAAATAAGTATGAGATGTGTAAAAAGTATTCACACTGTACTTTTGTGTTTGTAAAGCAGTCATTTTTGTCCCCAGTGTATTCAGGCTTAGACAACTTTCAAATGTCTTCAACACCCACTTACTGACAATCATGGTTTGGCCCACATTAGGCATAATTAGTCCAAGCAGGTGTGCTCACCTCAGCCCCGCCCCCTCACTCTTTTAGCCACACCTTCAGAGCCATGGTGATTGACAGCTTGCAACTTGTTTGTGGAGCCTTTTCACCAACACTATTGAATGTTTGCAGTCCATCAATGTTGAGCTTCTTAACAAATGTGAGGAAGCCAAAGGTCAAACACTGACAATATACTTGCAGTATTTAGTAGATTATTGATGATATCAGCAGGAATACTTGCAGTATTTAGTAGATTATTGATGATATCAGCAGGAATACTTGCAGTATTTAGTAGATTATTGCTGATATCAGCAGGAATACTTGCAGTATTTAGTAGATTATTGATGATATCAGCAGGAATACTTGCAGTATTTAGTAGATTATTGATGATATCAGCAGGAATACTTGCAGTATTTAGTAGATTATTGATGATATCAGCAGGAATACTTGCAGTATTTAGTAGATTATTGCTGATATCAGCAGGAATACTTGCAGTATTTAGTAGATTATTGATGATATCAGCAGGAATACTTGCAGTATTTAGTAGATTATTGATGATATCAGCAGGAATACTTGCAGTATTTAGTAGATTATTGATGATATCAGCAGGAATACTTGCAGTATTTAGTAGATTATTGATGATATCAGCAGGAATACTTGCAGTATTTAGTAGATTATTGATGATATCAGCAGGAATACTTGCAGTATTTAGTAGATTATTGATGATATCAGCAGGAATACTTGCAGTATTTAGTAGATTATTGATGATATCAGCAGGAATACTTGCAGTATTTAGTAGATTATTGATGATATCAGCAGGAATACTTGCAGTATTTAGTAGATTATTGATGATATCAGCAGGAATACTTGCAGTATTTAGTAGATTATTGATGATATCAGCAGGAATACTTGCAGTATTTAGTAGATTATTGATGATATCAGCAGGAATACTTGCAGTATTTAGTAGATTATTGATGATATCAGCAGGAATACTTGCAGTATTTAGTAGATTATTGATGATATCAGCAGGAATACTTGCAGTATTTAGTAGATTATTGATGATATCAGCAGGAATACTTGCAGTATTTAGTAGATTATTGATGATATCAGCAGGAATACTTGCAGTATTTAGTAGATTATTGATGATATCAGCAGGAATACTTGCAGTATTTAGTAGATTATTGATGATATCAGCAGGAATACTTGCAGTATTTAGTAGATTATTGATGATATCAGCAGGAATACTTGCAGTATTTAGTAGATTATTGATGATATCAGCAGGAATACTTGCAGTATTTAGTAGATTATTGATGATATCAGCAGGAATACTTGCAGTATTTAGTAGATTATTGCTGATATCAGCAGGAATACTTGCAGTATTTAGTAGATTATTGATGATATCAGCAGGAATACTTGCAGTATTTAGTAGATTATTGATGATATCAGCAGGAATACTTGCAGTATTTAGTAGATTATTGATGATATCAGCAGGAATACTTGCAGTATTTAGTAGATTATTGATGATATCAGCAGGAATACTTGCAGTATTTAGTAGATTATTGATGATATCAGCAGGAATACTTGCAGTATTTAGTAGATTATTGCTGATATCAGCAGGAATACTTGCAGTATTTAGTAGATTATTGCTGATATCAGCAGGAATACTTGCAGTATTTAGTAACATGATGAAATGAGTATCACAGACAGTTACAAATAACTACTTAGTATTAAGGTCTGGTACGGACTCAATGCTGTCTTTTTTTCTTGTTGAAGTGGAATGTTTGAACAATGCGGACACGTTTGTTCCTGGATATTTTCTAAGCCTGCCTCTGTATGTGTAAGTACTGTACAGCTATAATTATTTGACAAATGTCACCTTTTACAGTGTTCAGTTAACAAAATGTACGTGTAGCTTGTGTGCTATTGTGTGCTCAGCTGTTGTGTAGCTGCTAGCTCCTAGTAGCCTATAGCCTAGCATGTTTACCTTTTGTTAATGACTTAAGTAAAATAAAATAAATTGTCTTTTTTGGAGGACATTTCGATGTCATCTTTGTGTTAACACTCTGATTGTATCGCACATGATATCACACACACACGAAAAGCATTGCAAGACTGCTTGTATCGCACATGATATTGAACAGAAGTAAACACTCTTCAGGACTGCATGTATCTCACATGATATCACACACACACGAAAAACATTGCAAGACTGCATGTATCGCACATGATATCACACACACACGAAAAACATTGCAAGACTGCTTGTATTGCACATGATATCAAACAAAAGTAAACACTCCTCAGGACTGCATGTATCGCACATGATATCACGCACAAGTAAACACTGCAGGACTGCTTGTTTCACACACGATATCACACAGAAGTAAACACTCCTCAGGACTGCATGTATCGCACATGATATCACACAGAAGTAAACACTCCTCAGGACTGCATGTATCGCACATGATATCACGCACAAGTAAACACTGCAGGACTGCTTGTATCACACATGATATCACACAGAAGTAAACACTCCTCAGGACTGCATGTATCGCACATGATATCACGCACAAGTAAACACTGCAGGACTGCTTGTTTCACACACGATATCACACAGAAGTAAACACTCCTCAGGACTGCATGTATCGCACATGATATCACACAGAAGTAAACACTCCTCAGGACTGCATGTATCGCACATGATATCACACAGAAGTAAACACTCCTCAGGACTGCATGTATCGCACATGATATCACGCACAAGTAAACACTGCAGGACTGCTTGTATCACACATGATATCACACAGAAATAAACACTCCTCAGGACTGCATGTATCGCACATGATATCACGCACAAGTAAACACTGCAGGACTGCTTGTTTCACACACGATATCACACAGAAGTAAACACTCCTCAGGACTGCATGTATCGCACATGATATCACACACAAGTAAACACTCCTCAGGACTTGATGTATCGCACATGATATCACACACAAGTAAACACTCTGCAGGACTGCTTGTATCACACATGATATCACACACAAGTAAACACTCCTCAGGACTTGATGTATCGCACATGATATCACACACAAGTAAACACTCTGCAGGACTGCTTGTATCGCACATGATATCACACAGAAGTAAACACTCCTCAGGACTGCATGTATCGCACATGATATCACACAGAAGTAAACACTCCTCCGGACTGCATGTATTGCACATGATATCACACAGAAGTAAACACTCCTCAGGACTTGATGTATCGCACATGATATCACACACAAGTAAACACTCTGCAGGACTGCTTGTTTCACACACGATATCACACAGAAGTAAACACTCCTCAGGACTGCATGTATCGCACATGATATCACACAGAAGTAAACACTCCTCAGGACTGCATGTATTGCACATGATATCACACAGAAGTAAACACTCCTCAGGACTGCATGTATCGCACATGATATCACACAGAAGTAAACACTCCTCAGGACTGCATGTATCGCACATGATATCACACAGAAGTAAACACTCCTCAGGACTGCATGTATCGCACATGATATCACACAGAAGTAAACACTCCTCAGGACTGCATGTATCGCACATGATATCACACAGAAGTAAACACTCCTCAGGACTGCATGTATTGCACATGATATCACACAGAAGTAAACACTCCTCAGGACTTGATGTATCGCACATGATATCACACAGAAGTAAACACTCTACAGGACTGCTTGTTTCACACATGATATCACACAGAAGTAAACACTCCTCAGGACTGCATGTATTGCACATGATATCACACAGAAGTAAACACTCCTCAGGACTTGATGTATCGCACATGATATCACACAGAAGTAAACACTCTGCAGGACTGCTTGTATCACACATGATATCACACAGAAGTAAACACTCCTCATGACTTGATGTATCGCACATGATATCACACACAAGTAAACACTCTGCAGGACTGCTTGTATCACACATGATATCACACAGAAGTAAACACTCCTCATGACTTGATGTATCGCACATGATATCACGCACAAGTAAACACTCTTCAGGACTGCTTGTTTCACACACGATATCACACAGAAGTAAACACTCCTCATGACTTGATGTGTCGCACATGATATCACACACAAGTAAACACTCTGCAGGACTGCTTGTTTCACACACGATATCACACAGAAGTAAACACTCCTCAGGACTGCATGTATTGCACATGATATCACACAGAAGTAAACACTCCTCAGGACTGGATGTATCGCACATGATATCACACACAAGTAAACACTCTGCAGGACTGCTTGTTTCACACACGATATCACACAGAAGTAAACACTCCTCAGGACTGCATGTATCGCACATGATATCACACACAAGTAAAAAAACATTGCAAGAGTCCTTGTACGGCACACGATATCACACATTATACATGCAAGCCCATATCATCAGATAGCTGTTTTTTGAAGATATTTGAGGGATATCGGACATTTTCTCCAGTTGAAGGGCAGCTCTCCCTCCAGCGTTAGCAGCACTGGTGTTGCCACATGTTTGCTGGCAGTGGTAGTACGCGGCTGCACACTGACTACTCTAAAGTGTCCTCGCTTGACAGGAGGAATATTTTCTCTTCCTCACTCCAGAAATCACTAAGTCAGAATGCAGATTAGAGTGGTCTTCCTGTATCGTCTTGTGATATCACCACCTGCTCTTCCACTCCTGGCCGTCTGTGTGTTTGGGATGCTAATGTGCTAATGTGCTAACGCTCCAGTCGCCAGGGGCGCCGCTGGAACCGCCTGTGGCGCAGGAAGTGTCGGGTGGCGGTGAAGTCTGCGGTCTTCTACTGGATGGTCATCGTCTTGGTCTTCCTCAACACGCTCACCATTGCCTCCGAGCACCACCAGCAAGCCCAATGGCTCACTCGCCTTCAAGGTGCCACAACTCTTTAGCTCCTCCCACACATCTTAATACACTTTGGGATTCTTACACACCAACTGTTTGAAAGCACACCAAATTGACATTTTATTAATCCTCTGCTCCTTCTATTTATAGCACGTGAGTACACACACACACACACACACACACACACACACACACACACACACACACACACACACACACACACACACACACAGACAACTTTGAGGGATTGTGGTGTGGGGAGGCATGTCATGGCAGGGCAGGGGGATGACGAGGATGGGGCTCCAGTCCTCCTGTTTTGTCCCCTGCTCGTCATGGCAGGGCAGGGGGATGACGAGGATGGGGCTCCAGTCCTCCTGTTTTGTCCCCTGCTCGTCATGGCAGGGCAGGGGGATGACGAGGATGGGGCTCCAGTCCTCCTGTTTTGTCCCCTGCTCGTCATGGCAGGGCAGGGGGAGATGAGGATGGGGCTCCAGTCCTCCTGTTTTGTCCCCTGCTCGTCCGTCCCTCAATCTTAGCTGCATATTAGACATTTAGGGTATTGGGTTTGCGGCCCTGCGATGAGGTGGCGACTTGTCCAGGGTGTACCCCGCCTTCCAGCGCCCCCCGCGACCCCAAAAGGGAATAAGCGGTAGAAAATGGATGGATGGATGGTATTGGGTTTGCGTTCAGGGTTTGGGGGGCTCAGCTTGGTTGAGACCCACCATGACCTTGATGGCATCATCAGTTCCCACAAGCACACCTACGTCACTCCCGCTCCAGTAGTCAAGTGAATTATATTTATATAGCGCTTTTTCTCTAGTGACTCAAAGCGCTTTACATAGTGAAACCCATTATCTAATATTTACATATAAAGCAGTGTGGGTGGCACTGGGAGCAGGTGAGTTAAGTGTCTTGCCCAAGGACACAGCGGCAGTGACTAGGATGGCGAAAGCAGGGATCGAACTTGCAACCCTCAAGTTGCTGGCACGGCCACTCTACCAACCGAGCTATACCGCCCCGATAGTACACACCTGACTAGGGACTGGAGGTGGGCTGACCTCCTGACACTGTGGGGGCCTTGTACACATGCAGGGGGGGTTGGGGTTTCGGACATACGGCGCACCCCTCATTGTCTCCTCGGCTGGCGCGGGTTGGGGGGATTGTGTGCAGGTGGTGCTTGTCGGGGCTGGCGAACTTGCCGGCTTCATATTCGTTTATTGTCGTGTTGGTTGGCTTGTCGGGTGTGAGCCTGGGATGTCCTGGCACCCTGCTGGGCCGCCGTCTGGGAGGGGCTTGTCGAGGGTTGTCCCTGGGGGGGGGGGGGCTGCACTGTGGGGCTTGGGGGAGGAGATGGGCTGGTTCTTAGTGGATGTATATATACATATACACATACATGTATATATACATACATGTGTATATATATACATATTATATATATATATATATATATATAATATGTATATATATATATGTGTGTGCATATGTATGTATGTATGTATATATATGCGTGTATGTACATATGTATATATACATATGTAAATACGCATATATGTATGTGTGTGTGTGCGTGTGTGCGTGTATATATGTGTATATATATATATATATATATATGCCACCCTGTAAAAGACAAGCGGTAGAAAACTGGATGGATGGATATATACTGTATTCATATATGGATATAAATGAATCATCCAGCAAAAGCGGAAGAAGAATGTTTGTGTGTGCTCACTGGAGCTGGAAGTCAAGTTGTTGTGGTCGCCGCCCAGACGGCGCCAACAAAGTCCTGCTGGCCATGTTCACGCTGGAGATGCTGCTGAAGATGTACAGTTTGGGGCTGCAGGCCTACTTGGTGTCTCTGTTCAACCGCTTCGACTGCTTCGTGGTGTGCGGCGGCCTGGTGGAGACCGTCCTGGTGGAGCTGGCCATCATGTCTCCGCTCGGCATCTCCGTCTTGCGCTGCGTCCGCCTGCTGAGGATCTTCAAGGTCACGCGGTGAGTTGAAGTTGTGATGGGGTTCCTGTGGTCCTCATCTGCACACCCGCGTCTGACTCCGGACTTCTTGCTCTTCAGCCACTGGGCGTCTCTGAGCAACCTGGTGGCCTCGCTGCTCAACTCCATGAAGTCCATCGCCTCCTTGCTGCTGCTCCTCTTCCTCTTCATCATCATCTTCTCCCTGCTGGGCATGCAGCTCTTTGGGGGCAAGTTCAACTTTGACCAGACCCTCACCAAACGCAGCACCTTCGACAACTTCCCCCAGGCTCTCCTCACCGTCTTCCAGGTCTGTTCAACCACTCACTATTTCTTCTTCATCTCCTCCTCCGCTATGTGTGCCGGCAAGACCCAGGTCACCTCCAAAGGAACTGCACTATAGGGGCTAACACAGAGGAACTACTTTTAGAGAGCCAGCTACCTTATACTGCTATATTGACATATTGAGCTGCTGCATCACCTCTGAGACGGTGAAAGTTCATTCTGCATTATACTTTCACCTGAATAGTAGAAGGTTGTGGACATAAACCCACTGGTTGGCCCACTTTGACAGCCAATTTAGACCCAGAGATGGACATAATCTGACAAATAGGTCAATTTTGACATCCAATTTAAAACTGGAGATTGACATAATCTGACAAATAGGTCAATTTTGACATACAATTTAGACCCGGAGAAGGATATAATCTGACAAATTTGTGACGCTTGTGTGGCATTGTAATGCCGGATTGGTTCTTCCGGGGATGCGTCGAAGCGATGAACACAACAAGGTAAGTTATAAATGGATTTATTAAATAATAAAAGGCTAGGAACAAAAACACTGCTGTAAAGAGAAAGCAAACCAAAAACAGAAAAACAGTTCCTCAGCATGTGAGCTGGAATAAACAAATGGCTTAGCGTAAAAGCTAGCGAGAATATACATACAAAGATGAAGGTCGAGAGTCGTCAGTGTTGCGCGTGGGCAAATTAGGATCCGAGACTGAACAAAGAAAAGAGGAAAGCTTATATAGGGAGAAATCAAGGAGAACCAGGTGTGTAGAAAACGAGGAGCAGGTGAAATCAATGTGTAACCATGGTAACGGACTAAACAGGAAGTAAGTGGGTCAGAAGAGAATGAAACAAAGATGGAAAAATAAACATGTGAAGATCTGAGTCACAGATCGCAACAGTATTCCCCCCCCCAAAAAGACAGATTCCAGATGTCTCAAAGAAAACAAAAACAAATAAGAAACAACTTGAACCCCCTCCCCAAAAACAGAGTCCACAAACGAAGGGAGGGCGGAGGGAGGCCACGGTGGAGGGTCGCCAAGTCGTGTGTCCCCGAATCCACCGAGGACAAGTCAAGTGGCGGCGGCGGATGGAACGCCGCTGCCGAACAAGTTTTGGCGGGCGACCTCGAAAAGGCCACATTAGTGGCCGCCTCGCAGGATGAGGTGCCCGGCGAGGCGGACGACCCGGGCACGGCCACATCCGTGGCCGACATGGAGGAGGGAGTGTCTGGCGAGGAGGATGACCTCGCAGAGGCCACGCCCGTGGTCGACGTGGTGGACGACGCCTCAGCACCGAAATCCCAGCAGGCTTGGAAGCAGCAGACGAGGGTGCGGGGACTGCAGCCAAAGCAGGCCCGAGTGCAGCTGGCGAGGATGATGCGGGTGCTGCAGCCGCAGGAGTCGTCGGAGGCGGCCTGGGAGCCGCAGGAGTCGTCGGAGGCGGCCTGGGAGCCGCAGGAGTCGTCGGAGGCGGCCTGGGAGCCGCAGGAGTCGTCACTGGTGTGAGCTCCAGCCTCATCGTCGGCGCCGGTGTGGGCTCCAGCTTCTTCGTCGGCAGTGCTTGGCGGCGTGGAGCTGGTACCGGCGCTTGTCGAGGAGCTGGCACTGGAGTGGGCTCCAGCCCTGTCGACACAGGTGAAGGTTCCAGCCCCGTCGTTGACGCTGGTGTGGGCTCCAGCCCCGTCGTCGACGCTGGTGTGGGCTCCAGCCCCGTCGTCGGCGGTGCTTGGCGGCGCGGAGCTGGTACCGGCGCTTGGCGGCGTGGAGCTGGTACTGGAGTAGGCTCCAGCTCTGGAGCTGGTACTGGAGTGGGCTCCAGGCTAAAGTCTGTAACTGGTATGAGAACCAGTTCTGGGTCGGAGGCTGGTGTGAGAACCAGGTGGGAGTCTAGTGCTGGCTTGAGAACCAGGCTAGAAACATCAGTTTCTGGTGCGAGAACCAGACTACAGTTAAGTGCTGGTGTGAGAACCAAACTGGGAGAAATGCAGAACACCGGTGGTGGAGGATGTGCTTGAGGTAATGACCTCGCGAGTCTGAACACCGGTGGAGGAGGTCTACTTGGTCGTTGTGATTTGACCGGGGGAAACACAGGTGGAGGAGGTCTACAAGGCCGTTGAGACTTGGCCGGGGGAAAAACAGGTGGAGGAGGTCTACCAGGCCGTTGAGACTTGGCCGGGGGAAACACAGGTGGAGGAGGTCTACGAGGAAGAGCTAAGCGGAATACAGGTGGCGGCGGCCTAGGAGGAGCTAGCGGTTTAACGGGCCGAAAAACAGGTAAGGGTGGCCTCATAGGAGGTTGCGGTTTGACAGTTTTAAGAAATGGTAGCGTCTGCGCTACCTCCGCAACACAGCTATAGGCCATAGCCCCCCCCTCCAGACGGGAATCCCAGACCCGTTCCCTGTGGTCAGGGACTGACCATAAGGGAGGGTGGTGGGAGGTTTGGAGGCGGGCAGACTCCTCCCCTCTAACTTGTACACAATTATTAGAAGGCGAAAAAACACTATACTTGGGCGGTGAAAGAGGTTTAAATGGTGGGGTAGAAGAAAAACTAGGTGACTGAGGTTGACTAGAATAATGAGAAAAAATATCCTGATAATTACGTATTTTATCATAAATGTTATTGGTATTCGAAAAAGGTTGGGAATGAAAAGTACTGTCCACAATATAAAAATCTTCTGAAAAAATGTCAACAACAGGGGGCGGTGTTGCGTCACCGGTGGGCGTACCCCAAATGTCGTGACTGCTAGAGTCAGGGGAAAAAAAACAAGCTGGATTACCGGTAGTGGAAGGTGAATCCTGGTCGGGGTGAATTTTGCTGTGTTCGTAGGAAGGATGAAGTGGTGCTGGATAATTACTGCCGTGCGGGGGACCTCTCCACTGGACCCCCCGCCTCTTCGGGGCAGCGCGAACGGCTTCGGAGGGGACTTCAGGCCCACAGTCAAGTCTTTCCTGCTCCCAAGCCACGAGCTCCAACCACAAACCCAAGTCGAAGGGTTCCTCCCGTGGTTTCGACGCGGAAAAACATTTTGATGCTCGGATCCTACTGTGACGCTTGTGTGGCATTGTAATGCCGGATTGGTTCTTCCGGGGATGCGTCGAAGCGATGAACACAACAAGGTAAGTTATAAATGGATTTATTAAATAATAAAAGGCTAGGAACAAAAACACTGCTGTAAAGAGAAAGCAAACCAAAAACAGAAAAACAGTTCCTCAGCATGTGAGCTGGAATAAACAAATGGCTTAGCGTAAAAGCTAGCGAGAATATACATACAAAGATGAAGGTCGAGAGTCGTCAGTGTTGCGCGTGGGCAAATTAGGATCCGAGACTGAACAAAGAAAAGAGGAAAGCTTATATAGGGAGAAATCAAGGAGAACCAGGTGTGTAGAAAACGAGGAGCAGGTGAAATCAATGTGTAACCATGGTAACGGACTAAACAGGAAGTAAGTGGGTCAGAAGAGAATGAAACAAAGATGGAAAAATAAACATGTGAAGATCTGAGTCACAGATCGCAACAAAATTGGTCAACTTTGACAGCCAATTTAGACCCGGAGATGGCCAGAAAGACAGGAACAGTGAGTGATTGTTTTATGTTCATGCATCAGTCTGTCAAACTTTATTTATATAGTCCTTAGTCTCTCAAAGGTCTTCACAAACCACAACCACATCCAATGACTAGAACCCACTTTTGGAGGAAAGAAAGAGTCCAAAAGCCCAAGTTGGGAAAAAGAAGACATCTTGGGAGGGGACCCCCTTCCGGGTGACCGTCTTACATGGATGTGGAGTTTGGGCAGTTATTAATGTTTCATGATCATGTGAGGGTGCTGTTCATCTGTAAACCAGCAGAGGGTCCTGGGAGATCTTCTTCAATGTCATGGGGGAGTGGTCCACACCGGGTCATGTGAGGGTGCTGTTCATCTGTAAACCAGCTGGGAGATCTTCTTCAATGTCATGGGGGAGTGGTCCACACCGGGTCATGTGAGGGTGCTGTTCATCTGTAAACCAGCAGAGGGTCCTGGGAGATCTTCTTCAATGTCATGGGGGAGTGGTCCACACCGGGTCATGTGAGGGTGCTGTTCATCTGTAAACCAGCAGAGGGTCCTGGGAGATCTTCTTCAATGTCATGGGGGAGTGGTCCACACCGGGTCATGTGAGGGTGCTGTTCATCTGTAAACCAGCAGAGGGTCCTGGGAGATCTTCTTCAATGTCATGGGGGAGTGGTCCACACCGGGTCATGTGAGGGTGCTGTTCATCTGTAAACCAGCAGAGGGTCCTGGGAGATCTTCTTCAATGTCATGGGGGAGTGGTCCACACCGGGTCATGTGAGGGTGCTGTTCATCTGTAAACCAGCAGAGGGTCCTGGGAGATCTTCTTCAATGTCATGGGGGAGTGGTCCACACCGGGTCATGTGAGGGTGCTGTTCATCTGTAAACCAGCAGAGGGTCCTGGGAGATCTTCTTCAATGTCATGGGGGAGTGGTCCACACCGGGTCATGTGAGGGTGCGGTTCATCTGTAAACCAGCTGGGAGATCTTCTTCAATGTCATGGGGGAGTGGTCCACACCGGGTCATGTGAGGGTGCTGTTCATCTGTAAACCAGCAGAGGGTCCTGGGAGATCTTCTTCAATGTCATGGGGGAGTGGTCCACACCGGGTCATGTGAGGGTGCGGTTCATCTGTAAACCAGCAGAGGGTCCTGGGAGATCTTCTTCAATGTCATGGGGGAGTGGTCCACACCGGGTCATGTGAGGGTGCTGTTCATCTGTAAACCAGCAGAGGGTCCTGGGAGATCTTCTTCAATGTCATGGGGGAGTGGTCCACACCGGGTCATGTGAGGGTGCTGTTCATCTGTAAACCAGCAGAGGGTCCTGGGAGATCTTCTTCAATGTCATGGGGGAGTGGTCCACACCGGGTCATGTGAGGGTGCGGTTCATCTGTAAACCAGCTGGGAGATCTTGTTCAATGTCATGGGGGAGTGGTCCACACCGGGTCATGTGAGGGTGCTGTTCATCTGTAAACCAGCAGAGGGTCCTGGGAGATCTTGTTCAATGTCATGGGGGAGTGGTCCACACCGGGTCATGTGAGGGTGCTGTTCATCTGTAAACCAGCAGAGGGTCCTGGGAGATCTTGTTCAATGTCATGGGGGAGTGGTCCACACCGGGTCATGTGAGGGTGCGGTTCACCTGTAAACCAGCTGGGAGATCTTGTTCAATGTCATGGGGGAGTGGTCCACACCGGGTCATGTGAGGGTGCGGTTCACCTGTAAACCAGCTGGGAGATCTTCTTCAATGTCATGGGGGAGTGGTCCACACCGGGTCATGTGAGGGTGCTGTTCATCTGTAAACAAGCAGAGGGTCCTGGGAGATCTCTTTCAATGTCATGGGGGAGTGGTCCACACCGGGTCATGTGAGGGTGCTGTTCATCTGTAAACAAGCAGAGGGTCCTGGGAGATCTTGTTCAATGTCATGGGGGAGTGGTCCACACCGGGTCATGTGAGGGTGCTGTTCATCTGTAAACAAGCAGAGGGTCCTGGGAGATCTTGTTCAATGTCATGGGGGAGTGGTCCACACCGGGTCATGTGAGGGTGCGGTTCACCTGTAAACCAGCTGGGAGATCTTCTTCAATGTCATGGGGGAGTGGTCCACACCGGGTCATGTGAGGGTGCGGTTCACCTGTAAACCAGCTGGGAGATCTTCTTCAATGTCATGGGGGAGTGGTCCACACCGGGTCATGACTTACAACAGCTAGCATTTCCTCCAGACTGGTACGTCTCCAGGGATTATCCATAGCCACCTGATAACCTCTTCATGTGGGAGAAGGACAGTTTAGAAAAGAGAAGCAGCAGATCAACTGGTCCAAAAAGGGATCTATTTAAAGGCTAGAGTATCCCAAATAGTTTTAAGATGTAGTAGGGATATTAAAAACGTTACAATTATTTTGTGTAATCCGCCTTAAATCATTCTGACTATTTAAATTGAAGTTAAAGTAGCAATGATTGTCACACACACACTAGGTGTGGTGAAATTATTCTCTGCATTTGACCCATCACCCTTGATCACCCCCTGGGAGGTGAGGGGAGCAGTGAGCAGCAGCGGTGCCGCGCCCGGGAATCATTTATGGTGATTTAACCCCCAATTCCAACCTTAGATGCTGAGTGCCAAACAGGGAGGTAATGGCTCCCATTTTTTTATAGTCTTTGGTATGACTTGGCCGGGGTTTGAACTCACAACCTACCCATCTCAGGACGGACACTCTAACCACTAGGCCACTGAGTACGTTATCTCTTATGGAGATCTTCAGATTGTTTGCTAGGTGCTGCGTCATTATTTGCCACCTCAGTAGAACGCTTGTCCACCTCTGGCACCGTCCCTGCAGAAAAAACATGATGTGAGTTGTGTATTATTCTCAGACAAATGCTATGTGTGCAGGGATTTTCCAGCCTGGCACTGGCTAGTCCTAGCTTAACTGACTCCTCACACAGACTAACAGACTCTGTAATTGCCTGTGACCGGGCTTGCTCTAGTGTAATTAGTCAAGTGTGACTCAAACAAAAATCTATGTTTCTAGACAGACTGATGGCTCCTTCCTGGTAAGGGAGAAGGCCCTCCCTCATCAGCAGGCCCGGTTTGCCCCAGAAACCGGGCCAATTATCAATAAATGTTAGTCCCTGTTGTCTACAGAAGCTAGCCAGCCACTTGTTAAGACAGACTAATCTGCTATATCTCTCATCATTGCCTCTCGCAGGCAGGGGGCCAGAGACAACTACTCCATGCCTGGACATCTTTCTAGCCAGATTACAAGTCCTAGTTCAAGTCTCTGACTGTCTCATCCTAGTGTCCTTGGAGCCGACATGTACAACTATATCTGCGTAGCTAGTGGTGCCAATAGCCTGTCGTAGGTGTTTTACTAGGCCTGTTGCCAGTTAGCCCCTAAGACTGGATTCAATGCCAGGTGCTCTGGTCCCTAAGAATTCATAAATTATGGCTGGTTTGATAAGCTGTATGTCCCGGGTGATGGAGTTCCCTATGACTACGGTGTGCTCTAGGACTAGCGTGGTCCCCAGACGTGTGATGCGCAGGCCCACAATGTGGACACGCCCTGGCATCGTCCAACCACTGCCCCGCTGCCTTGTGGGTTAGTCTGGGAAGACAAAAGGCCAGGGGAGCACACCCAGAGAGAGAAAAGCAAGTGCTGGTAGGCGCACCAGAGGCGGTCCTCCGACAGACTGGAGGTCCAGCAGCCTCCTGCAGCTGTGAGGAGGTGCCGGTCGTCCTGTGTTTCCCTTGCCATCGGATACAGCTCCCCATAGCGAAGAAGTGACGTTGGAGTCTTCGTGTCTCCCTTGTCGTAAAAGACTTCAACGGTGGAGTGGGCGGATGATGGTTGCATGGAAGCTCCCCATCAGTCACAAAGACATTGTGGTGGGGGTCTGTGCACCAGTCTCCCCACTTTAAAAGATTCCACGCACAGGCGTTCTCCTGAAGGCAATCCCACCAACAGGAGGACAATCATACTCATTTCCAGTGATCGCCAATGACGGACTAGCTAAAGGGCTAAATCTATTATGGATCTTGATTGGTTCACCGTGGCTTGTAGGCCGCTTAGGGCTTGGTGCACGCGCGACCAGTCTTGTTCTCGGGGAATAAAACACACTGGTCACTCCAAGTTCTTTTGGATGACATATAAGTTGAGTAAAGGGCTTCACGGTGGCAGAGGGGTTAGTGCGTCTGCCTCACAATACGAAGGTCCTGCAGTCCTGGGTTCAAATCCAGGCTTGGGATCTTTCTGTGTGGAGTTTGCATGTTCTCCCCGTGAATGCGTGGGTTCCCTCCGGGTACTCCGGCTTCCTCCCACCTCCAAAGACATGCACCTGGGGATAGGCCCCTCCCACCTCCAAAGACATGCACCTGGGGATAGGTTGATTGGCAACACTAAATTGGCCCTAGTGTGTGAATGTTGTCTGTCTATCTGTTTTGGCCCTGCGATGAGGTGGCGACTTGTCCAGGGTGTACCCCGCCTTCCGCCCGATTGTAGCTGAGATAGGCGCCAGCGCCCCCCGCGACCCCGAAAGGGAATAAGCGGTAGAAAATGGATGGATGGATGGATAAGTTGAGTAAAAAGGACCACTGAGACAGAGTAGTACTTGGCCAAGTTTTACTTAAAGCTTTAGGAGACCAGCCCTCTCAGCAAGCGAGGTCTAAACTGAAACAGAAAGTCATCTTATGTAGAGCGGAAACCGCCCCTCCCGCCCCAAACCAAATGAAGCTGCTACTTCAAAAGAGATAAGGAACTGGCCAAAACAGCTGACAAACAGGAGCCCTTCAGACAAAACAAAGAGATTATTAGCAGACATTAGATCAAAGCAAGGAGGTCACAACCCAATACAAGCTGCTTTAAACATGACTGGATTAAGAAAGAGCACTTACAAATATCTCATTCTACAAACTGGGCTAGTTAGCTGAATATGGCTTATGCTAATGCTAAATTACCAAGTTACTCTGCTCTAACTGGCGGACACGGTCCTCCTGCAGGGCCAGCCTAGCCAGGTGAAGAACACAAAGCTGTACTTGGGTTTTTACCTTCACTGAGACAACTTCTGGCTGTCTTTGGATCGGGGCTAGCTCAGTAGCTAGCTGGCTGAAAGTGACGCAATGAAAGAAAAAGTGTTTTGTCAGACGACAGAATGTTTTGGAGCAGGGCCAACTAGAAAGCTAGGACTTAGCATGTTTTCCTGGGTCTGATCAGATCAGATCTTGGTCACAACTAGAAAGCTAGCACTTAGCATGTTTTCCTGGGTCAGATCAGATCAGATCTTGGTCACAACTAGAAAGCTAGCACTTAGCATGTTTTCCTGGGCCAGATCAGATCAGATCTTGGTCACAACTCGAAAGCTAGCACTTAGCATGTTTTCCAGGGTCAGATCAGATCTTGGTCACAACTAGAAAGCTAGCACTTAGCATGTTTTCCAGGGTCAGATCAGATCAGATCTTGGTCACAACTAGAAAGCTAGCACTTAGCATGTTTTCCTGGGTCAGATCAGATCAGATCTTGGTCACAACTAGAAAGCAAGCACTTAGCATGTTTTCCAGGGTCAGATCAGATCTTGGTCACAACTAAAAAGCTAGCACTTAGCATGTTTTCCTGGGTCAGATCAGATCAGATCTTGGTCACAACTAGAAAGCTAGCACTTAGCATGTTTTCCTGGGTCAGATCAGATCTTGGTTACAACTAGAAAGCTACAACTTAGCATGTTTTCCTGGTTCAGATCAGATCTTGGTCACAACTAGAAAGCTAGCACTTAGCATGTTTTCCTGGGTCAGATTAGATCAGATCTTGGTCACAACTAGAAAACTAGCACCTAGCATGTTTTCTTGGGTCAGATCAGATCAGATCTTGGTCACAACTAGAAAGCTAGCACTTAGCATGTTTTCCTGGGTCAGATCAGATCAGATCTTGGTCACAACTAGAAAGCTAGCACTTAGCATGTTTTCCTGGGTCAGATCAGATCTTGGTCACAACTAGAGAGCTAGCACTTAACATGTTTTCCTGGGTCAGATCAGATCTTGGTCACAACTAGAAAGCTAGCACTTAGTATGTTTTCCTGGGTCAGATCAGATCAGATCTTGGTCACAACTAGAAAGCTAGCACTTAGCATGTTTTCCAGGGTCAGATCAGATCAGATCTTGGTCACAACTAGAAAGCTAGCACTTAGCATGTTTTCCAGGGTCAGATCAGATCAGATCTTGGTCACAACTAGAAAGCTAGCACTTAGCATGTTTTCCTGGGTCAGATCAGATCAGATCTTGGTCACAACTAGAAAGCTAGCACTTAGCATGTTTTCCTGGGTCAGATCAGATCAGATCTTGGTCATAACTAGAAAGCTAGCACTTAGCATGTTTTCCAGGGTCAGATCAGATCTTGGTCACAACTAGAAAGCTAGCACTTAGCATGTTTTCCTGGGTCAGATGAGATCAGATCTTGGTCACAACTAGAAAGCTAGCACTTAGCATGTTTTCCTGGGTCAGATCAGATCAGATCTTGGTCACAACTAGAAAGCTAGCACTTAGCATGTTTTCCTGGGTCAGATCAGATCAGATCTTGGTCACAACTAGAAAGCTAGCACTTGGCATGTTTTCTTGGGTCAGATCAGATCTTGGTCACAACTAGAAAGCTAGCACTTAGCATGTTTTCCTGGGTCAGATGAGATCAGATCTTGGTCACAACTAGAAAGCTAGCACTTAGCATGTTTTCCTGGGTCAGATCAGATCAGGTCTTGGTCACAACTAGAAAGCTAGCACTTAGCATGTTTTCCTGGGTCAGATCAGATCAGGTCTTGGTCACAACTAGAAAGCTAGCACCTAGCATGTTTTCCTGGGTCAGATCAGATCAGGTCTTGGTCACAACTAGAAAGCTAGCACCTAGCATGTTTTCCTGGGTCAGATCAGATCAGATCTTGGTCACAACTAGAAAGCTAGCACCTAGCATGTTTTCCTGGGTCAGATCAGATCAGGTCTTGGTCACAACTAGAAAGCTAGCACTTAGCATGTTTTCCTGGGTCAGATCAGATCAGATCTTGGTCACAACTCGAAAGCTAGCACTTAGCATGTTTTCCTGGGTCAGATCAGATCAGATCTTGGTCACAACTCGAAAGCTAGCACTTAGCATGTTTTCCAGGGTCAGATCAGATCTTGGTCACAACTAGAAAGCTAGCACTTAGCATGTTTTCCTGGGTCAGATCAGATCAGGTCTTGGTCACAACTAGAAAGCTAGCACCTAGCATGTTTTCCTGGGTCAGATCAGATCAGATCTTGGTCACAACTAGAAAGCTAGCACTTAGCATGTTTTCCAGGGTCAGATCAGATCAGATCTTGGTCACAACTCGAAAGCTAGCACCTAGCATGTTTTCTTGGGTCAGATCCTGACGGGAGAGGACTGGAACATGGTGATGTACGACGGCATCATGGCCTACGGTGGTCCCGCCTCCTCGGGAATGGTGGTCTGCATTTACTTCATCATCCTCTTCGTCTGCGGCAACTGTATCCTCACAGCAGCCTGGGACTATTGGTCCTGAGATATTGATTATTGATCAGGGATTATTGGTCCTAATTTATCGATTATTGATCAGGGATTATTGGTCCTGAGATATTGATTATTGATAAGGGATTATTGGTCCTAATTTATCGATTATTGATCAGGGATTATTGGTCCTGAGATATTGATTATTGATAAGGGATTATTGGTCCTAATTTATCGATTATTGATCAGGGATTATTGTTCCTGAGATATTGATTATTGATCAGGGATTATTGATCCTCAAGTCGCTTGAGCAGACATCCTGCTCAACGTCTTCTTGGCCATCGCCGTGGACAACCTGGCCGACGCCCAGAGTCTCAACACGGCCCAGGAGGAGGAGGAGGAGGCCAGGAAGAGGAGGAAGAAGTAGGAACATCATCACTCATCACCTCTTGCATACATCATCATGTACCAAGTAATAACAAAATGATTCAACCCCCACACAATGTTGGTCTTCTAGCAAGTTGGACATTTATTGGGTATTTTGTTGCTAGTCATATGAAATAAAGATGTGTCAAATAGACGAATGCAACTTGAATTGTAACAAAATAGCAAAAAAGGACATTTTTCTTAATATGTCATTGAGAACATGGTTGAAGCCCCTAGTTGCATGCATCTTTAGTACTTAGTAGAACAGTACTGACATCCTTCAAAGTTGCATGCATCTTTAGTACTTAGTAGAACAGTACTGACATCCTTCAAAGGTGATACACAAGCTTCTTGCAAGCATCTACAGTATTTGAGCCCATAATGCCTTGAAGGTGCTGGAGATTCCCGCTACCTGAGGCAGAGAAACAGCCCCAGAGCATGATTGACCCCCCACCATGCTTAACAGTAGGCAAGGTGTTCTTCTCTTTGTAAGCTTCATTTTTTTTCTCCTCCAGACATAACCTTGATTCATAGGCCCAAAGAGTTCCACTTTTGTCTCATCACTCCATAGAACAGTTTCCCAAAACCTGTGGGGTTTGTCCAGATGATTTTTGGCATACTGGAGTCTTTTTTTCCTTGTGCCTGGTAGTCAGAAGTGGGGTGCGCCTGGGAGTTCTGGCACGGAGGCCTTCATCTGGTAGTGCGCGCCTTATTGTCTGGGACGAAAGCTGCGTTCCCCCCTCTGCAATGTCCTGTTGTAGTTCCTCAGCTGTTACCCGGGGCTTTTTCACACAGCATCCTCTTTCTACCACGCCCAGGTAGTGTTTGCACTGTGCCTTTAGCTTTCAACTTGACAATGATGCTCCCAACTGTGTCTCTTGGAATGTGGAATGTCTTTGCTATTTTCTTATATCCATATCCTTTCTTATGAAGAGAAATGACCTCCTCTCCTGACTTCTTTGACCACTCCCTGGACTTCACCATGTTGCAAATACACCATTGAGCATCTACAAGAAGATGAGTCTTTT
Source organism: Nerophis ophidion (assembly GCF_033978795.1). NCBI lineage: Eukaryota > Metazoa > Chordata > Actinopteri > Syngnathiformes > Syngnathidae > Nerophis > Nerophis ophidion. The sequence goes on from NC_084637.1 coordinate 36,246,121, forward strand.
TCAAACAGTTGAATTGTTGCTGGTTATGCTTCTAATCACATCTACAGGTGTGTTCAACACCTGATTGAAAAGACCTTATTCACATTCTGTTCTTAAGAGTTATGATCTTCAAGGGCTTGAATCATTTTGTCAATGAGATATTAAGAGAAATGACACTGTTTGGTATGTTACAAAATAGAATGTTGTCATTCAAGTTGCATTCGTCTATTTGACACATCTTTATTTCATATGACTAGCAACAAAATACCCAATAAATGTCCAACTTGCTAAAACACCAACATTGTGTGGGGGTTGAATCATTTTGATCACAACTGTAATACTGTAATATTTCATATACCCAGTAATAACATAATACTGTAATATTTCATATACCCAGTAATAACATAATACTGTAATATTTCATATACCCAGTAATAACATAATACTGTAATATTTCATATACCCAGTAATAACATAATACTGTAATATTTCATATACCAAGTAATAACATAATACTGTAATATTTCATATACCCAGTAATAACATAATACTGTAATATTTCATATACCCAGTAATAACATAATACTGTAATATTTCATATACCAAGTAATAACATAATACTGTAATATTTCATATACCAAGTAATAACATAATACTGTAATATTTCATATACCCAGTAATAACATAATACTGTAATATTTCATATACCCAGTAATAACATAATACTGTAATATTTCATATACCCAGTAATAACATAATACTGTAATATTTCATATACCAAGTAATAACATAATACTGTAATATTTCATATACCCAGTAATAACATAATACTGTAATATTTCATATACCCAGTAATAACATAATACTGTAATATATCATATGTGTAATAATATGATAATATTGTACTATTTCATAAGTAAATTAATAAGATGATAATATGGTCATGTGTGATGTAATAATAATAATAAGATGATGATGATGATGATGTTGCAGGGAACTGATGCTGCTGCACACTGTGGACCACATGCAGGTACATCTTCATCTTACTCATCTTCATCACCCCACTTAGTCTTTTCATCATCTTCATCACCCCACTTACTCTTTTCATCATCTTCATCACCCCACTTACTCTTTTCATCATCTTCATCACCCCACTTACTCTTTTCATCATCTTCATCACCCCACTTACTCTTTTCATCATCTTCATCACCCCACTTAGTCTTTTCATCATCTTCATCACCCCACTTAGTCTTTTCATCATCTTCATCACCCCACTTACTCTTTTCATCATCTTCATCACCCCACTTACTCTTTTCATCATCTTCATCACCCCACTTACTCTTTTCATCATCTTCATCACCCCACTTACTCTTTTCATCATCTTCATCACCCCACTTACTCTTTTCATCATCTTCATCACCCCACTTACTCTTTTCATCATCTTCATCACCCCACTTACTCTTTTCATCATCTTCATCACCCCACTTACTCTTTTCATCATCTTCATCACCCCACTTACTCTTTTCATCATCTTCATCACCCCACTTACTCTTTTCATCATCTTCATCACCCCACTTACTCTTTTCATCATCTTCATCACCCCACTTACTCTTTTCATCATCTTCATCACCCCACTTAGTCTTTTCATCATCTTCATCACCCCACTTACTCTTTTCATCATCTTCATCACCCCACTTACTCTTTTCATCATCTTCATCACCCCACTTACTCTTTTCATCATCTTCATCACCCCACTTACTCTTTTCATCATCTTCATCACCCCACTTACTCTTTTCATCATCTTCATCACCCCACTTACTCTTTTCATCATCTTCATCACCCCACTTACTCTTTTCATCATCTTCATCACCCCACTTACTCTTTTCATCATCTTCATCACCCCACTTACTCTTTTCATCATCTTCATCACCCCACTTACTCTTTTCATCATCTTCATCACCCCACTTACTCTTTTCATCATCTTCATCACCCCACTTACTCTTTTCATCATCTTCATCACCCCACTTACTCTTTTCATCATCTTCATCACCCCACTTACTCTTTTCATCATCTTCATCACCCCACTTACTCTTTTCATCATCTTCATCACCCCACTTACTCTTTTCATCATCTTCATCACCCCACTTACTCTTTTCATCATCTTCATCACCCCACTTAGTCTTTTCATCATCTTCATCACCCCACTTACTCTTTTCATCATCTTCATCACCCCACTTACTCTTTTCATCATCTTCATCACCCCACTTACTCTTTTCATCATCTTCATCACCCCACTTACTCTTTTCATCATCTTCATCACCCCACTTACTCTTTTCATCATCTTCATCACCCCACTTACTCTTTTCATCATCTTCATCACCCCACTTACTCTTTTCATCATCTTCATCACCCCACTTACTCTTTTCATCATCTTCATCACCCCACTTACTCTTTTCATCATCTTCATCACCCCACTTACTCTTTTCATCATCTTCATCACCCCACTTACTCTTTTCATCATCTTCATCACCCCACTTACTCTTTTCATCATCTTCATCACCCCACTTACTCTTTTCATCATCTTCATCACCCCACTTACTCTTTTCATCATCTTCATCACCCCACTTACTCTTTTCATCATCTTCATCACCCCACTTACTCTTTTCATCATCTTCATCACCCCACTTACTCTTTTCATCATCTTCATCACCCCACTTACTCTTTTCATCATCTTCATCACCCCACTTACTCTTTTCATCATCTTCATCACCCCACTTACTCTTTTCATCATCTTCATCACCCCACTTAGTCTTTTCATCATCTTCATCACCCCACTTACTCTTTACATCATCTTCATCACCCCACTTACTCTTTTCATCATCTTCATCACCCCACTTACTCTTTTCATCATCTTCATCACCCCACTTAGTCTTTTCATCATCTTCATCACCCCACTTACTCTTTTCATCATCTTCATCACCCCACTTACTCTTTTCATCATCTTCATCACCCCACTTAGTCTTTTCATCATCTTCATCACCCCACTTACTCTTTTCATCATCTTCATCACCCCACTTACTCTTTTCATCATCTTCATCACCCCACTTACTCTTTTCATCATCTTCATCACCCCACTTACTCTTTTCATCATCTTCATCACCCCACTTACTCTTTTCATCATCTTCATCACCCCACTTACTCTTTTCATCATCACGATTTAGTCTTTTTTCATCATTTTCATCACGTAATGATTGTATGTCATGATGAGTGTATGACATCAGGTATGACAATGTATGACATCATGTGTGTTGTAGGTGTCATGAGTGTATGACATCATGAGGGCATGACATCATGTGTGTATGACATGAGGGCATGACATCATGTGTGTATGACATGTGTGTATGACATCATGAGTGCATGACATGTGTGTATGACATCATGTGTGTTGTAGGTGTCGGTGGAGGAGGAAGAAGAAGTGGGTTCTGCCTTCAAGTCTTCAGGTGAACATCAACATTCCCACAAAAAGAATCACCTGTGTCAAAATCATCTACTTCTACTTCATCAGTAACATCATGTCTCATTTGTGCTGCTTGTCACATTTATGTCTCATTTGTGCTGCTTGTCACATTTATGTCTCGTTTGTGCTGCTTGTCACATTTATGTCTCATTTGTGCTGCTTGTCACATTTATGTCTCATTTGTGCTGCTTGTCACATTTATGTCTCATTTGTGCTGCTTGTCACATTTATGTCTCATTTGTGCTGCTTGTCACATTTATGTCTCATTTGTGCTGCTTGTCACATTTATGTCTCATTTGTGCTGCTTGTCACATTTATGTCTCATTTGTGCTGCTTGTCACATTTATGTCTCATTTGTGCTGCTTGTCACATTTATGTCTCATTTGTGCTGCTTGTCACATTTATGTCTCATTTGTGCTGCTTGTCACATTTATGTCTCGTTTGTGCTGCTTGTCACATTTATGTCTCATTTGTGCTGCTTGTCACATTTATGTCTCATTTGTGCTGCTTGTCACATTTATGTCTCATTTGTGCTGCTTGTCACATTTATGTCTCATTTGTGCTGCTTGTCACATTTATGTCTCATTTGTGCTGCTTGTCACATTTATGTCTCATTTGTGCTGCTTGTCACATTTATGTCTCGTTTGTGCTGCTTGTCACATTTATGTCTCATTTGTGCTGCTTGTCACATTTATGTCTCATTTGTGCTGCTTGTCACATTTATGTCTCATTTGTGCTGCTTGTCACATTTATGTCTCATTTGTGCTGCTTGTCACATTTATGTCTCATTTGTGCTGCTTGTCACATTTATGTCTCATTTGTGCTGCTTGTCACATTTATGTCTCGTTTGTGCTGCTTGTCACATTTATGTCTCATTTGTGCTGCTTGTCACATTTATGTCTCATTTGTGCTGCTTGTCACATTTATGTCTCATTTGTGCTGCTTGTCACATTTATGTCTCATTTGTGCTGCTTGTCACATTTATGTCTCATTTGTGCTGCTTGTCACATTTATGTCTCATTTGTGCTGCTTGTCACATTTATGTCTCATTTGTGCTGCTTGTGACATTTGTCTCATTTGTGCTGCTTGTCACATTTATGTCTCATTTGTGCTGCTTGTCACATTTATGTCTCATTTGTGCTGCTTGTCACATTTATGTCTCATTTGTGCTGCTTGTCACATTTATGTCTCATTTGTGCTGCTTGTCACATTTATGTCTCATTTGTGCTGCTTGTCACATTTATGTCTCATTTGTGCTGCTTGTCACATTTATGTCTCATTTGTGCTGCTTGTCACATTTATGTCTCATTTGTGCTGCTTGTCACATTTATGTCTCATTTGTGCTGCTTGTCACATTTATGTCTCATTTGTGCTGCTTGTCACATTTATGTCTCATTTGTGCTGCTTGTCACATTTATGTCTCATTTGTGCTGCTTGTCACATTTATGTCTCATTTGTGCTGCTTGTCACATTTATGTCTCATTTGTGCTGCTTGTCACATTTATGTCTCATTTGTGCTGCTTGTCACATTTATGTCTCATTTGTGCTGCTTGTCACATTTATGTCTCATTTGTGCTGCTTGTCACATTTATGTCTCATTTGTGCTGCTCTTCACATTTATGTCTCATTTGTGCTGCTTGTCACATTTATGTCTCATTTGTGCTGCTTGTCACATTTATGTCTCATTTGTGCTGCTTGTCACATTTATGTCTACATTTGTGCTGCTTGTCACATTTATGTCTCATTTGTGCTGCTTGTCACATTTATGTCTCATTTGTGCTGCTTGTCACATTTATGTCTACATTTGTGCTGCTTGTCACATTTATGTCTCGTTTGTGCTGCTTGTCACATTTATGTCTCGTTTGTGCTGCTTGTCACATTTATGTCTCGTTTGTGCTGCTTGTCACATTTATGTCTCGTTTGTGCTGCTTGTCACATTTATGTCTCGTTTGTGCTGCTTGTCACATTTATGTCTCGTTTGTGCTGCTTGTCACATTTATGTCTCGTTTGTGCTGCTTGTCACATTTATGTCTCGTTTGTGCTGCTTGTCACATTTATGTCTCGTTTGTGCTGCTTGTCACATTTATGTCTCGTTTGTGCTGCTTGTCACATTTATGTCTCGTTTGTGCTGCTTGTCACATTTATGTCTCGTTTGTGCTGCTTGTCACATTTATGTCTCGTTTGTGCTGCTTGTCACATTTGTCTCGTTTGTGCTGCTTGTCACATTTATGTCTCATTTGTGCTGCTTGTCACATTTATGTCTCATTTGTGCTGCTTGTCACATTTGTCTCATTTGTGCTGCTTGTCACATTTATGTCTCATTTGTGCTGCTTGTCACATTTATGTCTCATTTGTGCTGCTTGTCACATTTATGTCTCATTTGTGCTGCTTGTCACATTTATGTCTCATTTGTGCTGCTTGTCACATTTATGTCTCATTTGTGCTGCTTGTCACATTTATGTCTCATTTGTGCTGCTTGTCACATTTATGTCTCATTTGTGCTGCTTGTCACATTTATGTCTCATTTGTGCTGCTTGTCACATTTATGTCTCATTTGTGCTGCTTGTCACATTTATGTCTCATTTGTGCTGCTTGTCACATTTATGTCTACATTTGTGCTGCTTGTCACATTTATGTCTCATTTGTGCTGCTTGTCACATTTATGTCTCGTTTGTGCTGCTTGTCACATTTATGTCTCGTTTGTGCTGCTTGTCACATTTATGTCTCGTTTGTGCTGCTTGTCACATTTATGTCTCGTTTGTGCTGCTTGTCACATTTATGTCTCGTTTGTGCTGCTTGTCACATTTATGTCTCGTTTGTGCTGCTTGTCACATTTATGTCTCGTTTGTGCTGCTTGTCACATTTATGTCTCGTTTGTGCTGCTTGTCACATTTATGTCTCGTTTGTGCTGCTTGTCACATTTATGTCTCGTTTGTGCTGCTTGTCACATTTATGTCTCGTTTGTGCTGCTTGTCACATTTATGTCTCGTTTGTGCTGCTTGTCACATTTATGTCTCGTTTGTGCTGCTTGTCACATTTATGTCTCGTTTGTGCTGCTTGTCACATTTATGTCTCGTTTGTGCTGCTTGTCACATTTATGTCTCGTTTGTGCTGCTTGTCACATTTATGTCTCGTTTGTGCTGCTTGTCACATTTATGTCTCGTTTGTGCTGCTTGTCACATTTATGTCTCGTTTGTGCTGCTTGTCACATTTATGTCTCGTTTGTGCTGCTTGTCACATTTATGTCTCATTTGTGCTGCTTGTCACATTTATGTCTCGTTTGTGCTGCTTGTCACATTTATGTCTCGTTTGTGCTGCTTGTCACATTTATGTCTCGTTTGTGCTGCTTGTCACATTTATGTCTCGTTTGTGCTGCTTGTCACATTTATGTCTCGTTTGTGCTGCTTGTCACATTTATGTCTCGTTTGTGCTGCTTGTCACATTTATGTCTCGTTTGTGCTGCTTGTCACATTTATGTCTCGTTTGTGCTGCTTGTCACATTTATGTCTCGTTTGTGCTGCTTGTCACATTTGTCTCATTTGTGCTGCTTGTCACATTTCACAAGTAGTTTTTGTTTGTCCCATACAACTTGTTCACTTCTTATATTATAGTGATATAGGAGTTAACTGTATTGGTCACATACCATATCATGCAGGACTGCTTGTATCACACACAAGTAAACACGCTGCAGGACTGTTTGTATCGCACATAATATCACACACAAGTTAACACTGCAGGACTGCTTGTATCGCACATGATATCACACAAGTAAACACTATGCAGGGCTGCTTGTATCACACATGATATCACACACAACTAAACACGCTGCAGTACCGCTTGTATCACACATGATATCACACACAAGTAAACACTCTGCAGGACCGCTTGTATCACACATGATATCACACACAAGTAAACACTCTGCAGGACTGCTTGTATCGCACATGATATCACACACAAGTAAACACTCTGCAGGACTGTTTGTATCGCACATGATATCACACACAAGTAAACACGCTGCAGGACTGCATGTATCACACATGATATCACACACAAGTAAACACTCTGCAGGACTGTTTGTATCGCACATGATATCACACACAAACACTCTGCAGGACCGCTTGTATCACACATGATATCACACACAAGTAAACACTCTGCAGGACTGTTTGTATCGCACATGATATCACACACAAACACTCTGCAGGACCGCTTGTATCACACATGATATCACACACAAGTAAACACTCTGCAGGACTGTTTGTATCGCACATGATATCACACACAAGTAAACACTCTGCAGGACTGCTTGTATCACACATTATATCACACACAAGTAAACACGCTGCAGGACTGCTTGTATCGCACATGATATCGCACATGATGATAGTGGACTGATCGGTGATATTAATATGAGATATTTTAGTTTAGTTTGTGTATTAATGATACCATCAAACATGTAGCATGACATAATGATACTGGGCTGATCCGTGATATCAACATAAGATATCCCATCATCAAACATGGTCGGATGATAAAAGATGAATGGTTCCAAGCTGCTCCACTAACAAGCATCCACATCAACTGCTGCGGCTGTAGGCAACCTCCTGGTGGAGCTACATTTGAAATATGATGAGTCATGCTTATCTACCTTCAAATGTTGTCACTCATCACTTATTAGAATAATGCTGACTCATCACTTATTAGAATAATGTTGACTCATTAGTTATTAGAATAGTGTTGACTCATTAGTTATGATAATAATGCTGACTCATCACTTATTAGAATAATGTTGACTCATCACTTATTAGAATAATGTTGACTCATCACTTATTAGAATAATGCTGACTCATCAGTTATTAGAATAATGCTGACTCATTAGTTATGATAATAATGCTGACTCATCACTTATTAGAATAATGTTGACTCATCACTTATTAGAATAATGCTGACTCATCACTTATTAGAATAACTCTGACTCATTAGTTATGATAATAATGCTGACTCATCAGGTATGATAATAATGCTGACTCATCACTTATTAGAATAATGTTGACTCATCACTTATTAGAATAATGCTGACTCATCACTTATTAGAATAACTCTGACTCATTAGTTATGATAATAATGATGATTCATCGGTTCTGATAATAATGCTGACTCATCAGTTATGATAATGCTGATTCATCAGTTATGATAATAATGATGACTCATCAGTTATGATAATGCTGATTCATCAGTTATGATAATAATGCTGACTCATCAGTTATGATAATGCTGATTCATCAGTTATGATAATAATGATGACTCATCAGTTATGATAATAATGCTGATTCATCAGTTATGATAATAATGCTGACTCATCAGTTATGATAATAATGCTGACTCATCAGTTATGATAATAATGCTGATTCATCAGTTATGATAATAATGCTGACTCATCAGTTATGATAATGATGATTCATCAGTTATGATAATAATGCTGACTCATCAGTTATGATAATAATGCTGATTCATCAGTTATGATAATAATGCTGATTCATCAGTTATGATAATAATGCTGACTCATCAGTTATGATAATGCTGATTCATCAGTTATGACAATAATACTGACTCATCAGTTATGATAATAATGCTGACTCATCAGTTATGATAATAATGCTGACTCATCAGTTATGATAATAATGCTGATTCATCAGTTATGATAATAATGCTGATTCATCAGTTATGATAATAATGCTGACTCATCAGTTATGATAATGCTGATTCATCAGTTATGACAATAATACTGACTCATCAGTTATGATAATAATGCTGACTCATCAGTTATGATAATAATGCTGACTCATCAGTTATGATAATAATGATGACTCATCAGTTATGACAATAATACTGACTCATCAGTTATGATAATAATGCTGACTCATCAGTTATGATAATAATGCTGACTCATCAGTTATGATAATAATACTGATTCATCAGTTATGATAATAATGCTGATTCATCAGTTATGATAATGCTGACTCATCAGTTATGATAATGCTGATTCATCAGTTATGATAATAATGCTGATTCATCAGTTATGATAATAATGCTGATTCATCAGTTATGATAATAATGCTGACTCATCAGTTATGATAATGCTGATTCATCAGTTATGATAATAATGCTGACTCTTCAGTTATGATAATGCTGATTCATCAGTTATGATAATGCTGATTCATCAGTTATGATAATAATGCTGACTCTTCAGTTATGATAATGCTGATTCATCAGTTATGATAATAATGCTGATTCATCAGTTATGATAATAATGCTGACTCATCAGTTATGATAATGCTGATTCATCAGTTATGATAATAATGCGGATTCATCAGTTATTACAATAATGCTGACTCATCAGTTGAAGTATGAATAGGAATGTGTCATACAGTCCAGCTGCTGATGATGTCTTGTGATGTCTCCAGCGAGGCCACGCCCCAAAAGGCTGTCTGAGCTGTCCATCAAGGAGAAGACTCCGCCCATCCCAGACGGCAGCGCCTTCTTCATCTTCAGCAGCACCAACCCGTCTGTTTTCTACTCTTTTTTTTACCTTTTTGACTTGTCTTACATTGTCTTACCTTTCCTTACCTCTTTACCTCTTCTTGCATCCGCAAATTTTTGCTTTTGCTTACCTTTTCTTCTCTTTTTTCCTCTTCTTACATTGTGTGTGTCTCTGTATATATATATATATTTTTTTTTATATATGTATAAATATATATATAAAGTGAGATATGATTGTGTTGAGGCAGGTTGCGAGTGAGATGTCTGATAATAATAATAATAAAAGTGAGATATGATTGTGTTGAGGCAGGTTGCGAGTGAGATGTCTGATAATAATAATAATAAAAGTGAGATATGATTGTGTTGAGGCAGGTTGCGAGTGAGATGTCTGATAATAATAATAATAAAAGTGAGATATGATTGTGTTGAGGCAGGTTGCGAGTGAGATGTCACCAGCTGATCCACCACCACATCTTCACCAACCTCATCTTGGTCTTCATCATGCTCAGTTCTGTTTCTCTGGCTGCTGAGGACCCCATACGCACTACCTCTGCCCGGAATACTGTACGCTTATTTATATTCATATTTACTGTACACATCACTATTACCCCATATTCATATTTACTGTACACAACACTATTACCCCATACGCACTACCTCTGCCTGTAATACTGTACGCCTATTCATATTTACTGTACACAACACTATTACCCCATATTCATATTTACTGTACACATCACTATTACCCCATATTCATATTTACTGTACACAACACTATTACCCCATATTCATATTTACTGTACACAACACTATTACCCCATATTCATATTTACTGTACACAACACTATTACCCCATATTCATATTTACTGTACACATCACTATTACCCCATATTCATATTTACTGTACACAACACTATTACCCCATATTCATATTTACTGTACACATCACTATTACCCCATATTCATATTTACTGTACACAACACTATTACCCCATATTCATATTTACTGTACACATCACTATTACCCCATATTCATATTTACTGTACACAACACTATTACCCCATATTCATATTTACTGTACACAACACTATTACCCCATACGCACTACCTCTGCCTGTAATACTGTACGCTTATTTATATTTACTGTACACAACACTATTACCCCATATTCATATTTACTGTACACAACACGATTACCCCAGACGCACTACCTCTGCCTGTAGTACTGTACACTTATTTATATTTATATTTACTGTACATATCACTATTTCATTTTTTTTTTGTACAATAATCCATCAAATCCATTTTCTACCACTTGTCCAGTGAGTACAATCTAGTTCAATATTAATAGTAATATTTTAACAGATAATACTTCTATGGATGTATTTACATGTATTTATGAGTACAATGCAGTTCAATATTAATAGTAAAATTTGAACAGACAATACTTCTAAGAATGTATTTATGAGTACAATGTGTTGTTATTATTGTTTTAAGGTTGATGTTATGTCAGTAACTTGTGTGTTAGTTTTATTGAAGGATGTTGTTGATATTTCTGTGTGTTCACTGGACATGTTGCCATGGCGACCAATTGTTTGTTGCAGATCCTGGGTTATTTGGACTACGCCTTCACCGCCATCTTTACTGTGGAGATCATCTTCAAGGTAAACTACATTTCTGAGTGTGTGTGTGTGCGTGTGTGTGTGTGTGCGTGCGTGTGTGTGTGTGTGTGTGTGTGTGTGTGTGTGTGTGTGTGTGCGTGTGTGTGTGTGTGTGTGTGTGTGTCTGTGTGTGTTTAGCCTCCAGACCAAGTACGCTACATGCACACAACACCCCCCCCCCCCCCCCCCCCCCACACCTCACAGCGCAACAGGTGGGCAACTTCTAATATTATTATATTTTAATACATAATTTGTAGATAGGTTGATTGGCAACACTAAATGGTCCCTAGTGTGTGAATGTTGTCTGTCTATCTGTGTTGGCCCTGCCATGAGGTGGCGACTTGTCCAGGGTGTACCTTGCCTTCCTTGTCCAGGATCTACCTTGCCTTCCTTGTCCAGGGTCTACCTTGCCTTCCTTGTCCGGGGTCTACCTTGCCTTCCTTGTCCAGGATCTACCTTGCCTTCCTTGTCCAGGGTCTACCTTGCCTTCCTTGTCCGGGGTCTACCTTGCCTTCCTTGTCCAGGGTCTACCTTGCCTTCCTTGTCCGGGGTCTACCTTGCCTTCCTTGTCCAGGGTCTACCTTGCCTTCCTTGTCCAGGATCTACCTTGCCTTCCTTGTCCGGGGTCTACCTTGCCTTCCTTGTCCGGGGTCTACCTTGCCTTCCTTGTCCAGGGTCTACCTTGCCTTCCTTGTCCGGGGTCTACCTTGCCTTCCTTGTCCGGGGTCTACCTTGCCTTCCTTGTCCAGGGTCTACCTTGCCTTCCTTGTCCAGGGTCTACCTAGCCTTCCTTGTCCAGGGTCTACCTTGCCTTCCTTGTCCAGGGTCTACCTTGCCTTCCTTGTCCAGGATCTACCTTGCCTTCCTTGTCCGGGGTCTACCTTGCCTTCCTTGTCCGGGGTCTACCTTGCCTTCCTTGTCCAGGATCTACCTTGCCTTCCTTGTCCGGGGTCTACCTTGCCTTCCTTGTCCAGGGTCTACCTTGCCTTCCTTGTCCGGGGTCTACCTTGCCTTCCTTGTCCAGGGTCTACCTTGCCTTCCTTGTCCAGGATCTACCTTGCCTTCCTTGTCCGGGGTCTACCTTGCCTTCCTTGTCCAGGATCTACCTTGCCTTCCTTGTCCAGGGTCTACCTTGCCTTCCTTGTCCGGGGTCTACCTTGCCTTCCTTGTCCAGGGTCTACCTTGCCTTCCTTGTCCAGGGTCTACCTTGCCTTCCTTGTCCAGGATCTACCTTGCCTTCCTTGTCCGGGGTCTACCTTGCCTTCCTTGTCCGGGGTCTACCTTGCCTTCCTTGTCCAGGGTCTACCTTGCCTTCCTTGTCCGGGGTCTACCTTGCCTTCCTTGTCCAGGATCTACCTTGCCTTCCTTGTCCTGGGTCTACCTTGCCTTCCTTGTCCAGGGTCTACCTTGCCTTCCTTGTCCGGGGTCTACCTTGCCTTCCTTGTCCAGGGTCTACCTTGCCTTCCTTGTCCAGGATCTACCTTGCCTTCCTTGTCCGGGGTCTACCTTGCCTTCCTTGTCCGGGGTCTACCTTGCCTTCCTTGTCCAGGGTCTACCTTGCCTTCCTTGTCCGGGGTCTACCTTGCCTTCCTTGTCCGGGGTCTACCTTGCCTTCCTTGTCCAGGGTCTACCTTGCCTTCCTTGTCCAGGGTCTACCTAGCCTTCCTTGTCCAGGATCTACCTTGCCTTCCTTGTCCGGGGTCTACCTTGCCTTCCTTGTCCAGGGTCTACCTTGCCTTCCTTGTCCAGGATCTACCTTGCCTTCCTTGTCCAGGGTCTACCTTGCCTTCCTTGTCCGGGGTCTACCTTGCCTTCCTTGTCCAGGGTCTACCTTGCCTTCCTTGTCCAGGATCTACCTTGCCTTCCTTGTCCAGGGTCTACCTTGCCTTCCTTGTCCAGGGTCTACCTTGCCTTCCTTGTCCAGGGTCTACCTTGCCTTCCTTGTCCAGGATCTACCTTGCCTTCCTTGTCCGGGGTCTACCTTGCCTTCCTTGTCCGGGGTCTACCTTGCCTTCCTTGTCCGGGGTCTACCTTGCCTTCCTTGTCCAGGGTCTACCTTGCCTTCCTTGTCCAGGGTCTACCTTGCCTTCCTTGTCCAGGGTCTACCTTGCCTTCCTTGTCCAGGGTCTACCTTGCCTTCCTTGTCCAGGATCTACCTTGCCTTCCTTGTCCAGGATCTACCTTGCCTTCCTTGTCCGGGGTCTACCTTGCCTTCCTTGTCCGGGGTCTACCTTGCCTTCCTTGTCCGGGGTCTACCTTGCCTTCCTTGTCCAGGGTCTACCCTGCCTTCCTTGTCCAGGGTCTACCTTGCCTTCCTTGTCCAGGGTCTACCTTGCCTTCCTTGTCCAGGGTCTACCTTGCCTTCCTTGTCCGGGGTCTACCTTGCCTTCCTTGTTCGGGGTCTACCCTGCCTTCCTTGTCCAGGGTCTACCTTGCCTTCCTTGTCCAGGGTCTACCTTGCCTTCCTTGTCCAGGGTCTACCTTGCCTTCCTTGTCCAGGGTCTACCTTGCCTTCCTTGTCCGGGGTCTACCTTGCCTTCCTTGTCCAGGGTCTACCTTGCCTTCCTTGTCCAGGATCTACCTTGCCTTCCTTGTCCAGGATCTACCTTGCCTTCCTTGTCCAGGATCTACCTTGCCTTCCTTGTCCAGGATCTACCTTGCCTTCCTTGTCCAGGGTCTACCTTGCCTTCCTTGTCCAGGGTCTACCTTGCCTTCCTTGTCCAGGGTCTACCTTGCCTTCCTTGTCCGGGGTCTACCTTGCCTTCCTTGTCCAGGGTCTACCTTGCCTTCCTTGTCCGGGGTCTACCTTGCCTTCCTTGTCCAGGGTCTACCTTGCCTTCCTTGTCCAGGGTCTACCTTGCCTTCCTTGTCCAGGGTCTACCTTGCCTTCCTTGTCCAGGGTCTACCTTGCCTTCCTTGTCCAGGATCTACCTTGCCTTCCTTGTCCAGGGTCTACCTTGCCTTCCTTGTCCAGGGTCTACCTTGCCTTCCTTGTCCAGGGTCTACCTTGCCTTCCTTGTCCAGGGTCTACCTTGCCTTCCTTGTCCAGGGTCTACCTTGCCTTCCTTGTCCAGGGTCTACCTTGCCTTCCTTGTCCAGGGTCTACCTTGCCTTCCTTGTCCAGGATCTACCTTGCCTTCCTTGTCCGGGGTCTACCTTGCCTTCCTTGTCCGGGGTCTACCTTGCCTTCCTTGTCCGGGGTCTACCTTGCCTTCCTTGTCCAGGGTCTACCTTGCCTTCCTTGTCCAGGGTCTACCTTGCCTTCCTTGTCCAGGGTCTACCTTGCCTTCCTTGTCCAGGGTCTACCTTGCCTTCCTTGTCCAGGATCTACCTTGCCTTCCTTGTCCAGGATCTACCTTGCCTTCCTTGTCCGGGGTCTACCTTGCCTTCCTTGTCCGGGGTCTACCTTGCCTTCCTTGTCCGGGGTCTACCTTGCCTTCCTTGTCCAGGGTCTACCTTGCCTTCCTTGTCCAGGGTCTACCTTGCCTTCCTTGTCCAGGGTCTACCTTGCCTTCCTTGTCCGGGGTCTACCTTGCCTTCCTTGTCCAGGGTCTACCTTGCCTTCCTTGTCCGGGGTCTACCTTGCCTTCCTTGTCCAGGGTCTACCTTGCCTTCCTTGTCCGGGGTCTACCTTGCCTTCCTTGTCCAGGGTCTACCTTGCCTTCCTTGTCCAGGGTCTACCTTGCCTTCCTTGTCCAGGATCTACCTTGCCTTCCTTGTCCAGGGTCTACCTTGCCTTCCTTGTCCAGGATCTACCTTGCCTTCCTTGTCCAGGGTCTACCTTGCCTTCCTTGTCCAGGGTCTACCTTGCCTTCCTTGTCCAGGGTCTACCTTGCCTTCCTTGTCCAGGGTCTACCTTGCCTTCCTTGTCCAGGGTCTACCTTGCCTTCCTTGTCCAGGGTCTACCTTGCCTTCCTTGTCCAGGGTCTACCTTGCCTTCCTTGTCCAGGATCTACCTTGCCTTCCTTGTCCGGGGTCTACCTTGCCTTCCTTGTCCGGGGTCTACCTTGCCTTCCTTGTCCGGGGTCTACCTTGCCTTCCTTGTCCAGGGTCTACCTTGCCTTCCTTGTCCAGGGTCTACCTTGCCTTCCTTGTCCAGGGTCTACCTTGCCTTCCTTGTCCAGGGTCTACCTTGCCTTCCTTGTCCAGGATCTACCTTGCCTTCCTTGTCCAGGATCTACCTTGCCTTCCTTGTCCGGGGTCTACCTTGCCTTCCTTGTCCGGGGTCTACCTTGCCTTCCTTGTCCGGGGTCTACCTTGCCTTCCTTGTCCAGGGTCTACCCTGCCTTCCTTGTCCAGGGTCTACCTTGCCTTCCTTGTCCAGGGTCTACCTTGCCTTCCTTGTCCAGGGTCTACCTTGCCTTCCTTGTCCGGGGTCTACCTTGCCTTCCTTGTTCGGGGTCTACCCTGCCTTCCTTGTCCAGGGTCTACCTTGCCTTCCTTGTCCAGGGTCTACCTTGCCTTCCTTGTCCAGGGTCTACCTTGCCTTCCTTGTCCAGGGTCTACCTTGCCTTCCTTGTCCGGGGTCTACCTTGCCTTCCTTGTCCAGGGTCTACCTTGCCTTCCTTGTCCAGGATCTACCTTGCCTTCCTTGTCCAGGATCTACCTTGCCTTCCTTGTCCAGGATCTACCTTGCCTTCCTTGTCCAGGATCTACCTTGCCTTCCTTGTCCAGGGTCTACCTTGCCTTCCTTGTCCGGGGTCTACCTTGCCTTCCTTGTCCAGGGTCTACCTTGCCTTCCTTGTCCGGGGTCTACCTTGCCTTCCTTGTCCAGGGTCTACCTTGCCTTCCTTGTCCGGGGTCTACCTTGCCTTCCTTGTCCAGGGTCTACCTTGCCTTCCTTGTCCAGGGTCTACCTTGCCTTCCTTGTCCAGGGTCTACCTTGCCTTCCTTGTCCAGGGTCTACCTTGCCTTCCTTGTCCAGGGTCTACCTTGCCTTCCTTGTCCAGGATCTACCTTGCCTTCCTTGTCCAGGGTCTACCTTGCCTTCCTTGTCCAGGGTCTACCTTGCCTTCCTTGTCCAGGGTCTACCTTGCCTTCCTTGTCCAGGGTCTACCTTGCCTTCCTTGTCCAGGGTCTACCTTGCCTTCCTTGTCCAGGGTCTACCTTGCCTTCCTTGTCCAGGGTCTACCTTGCCTTCCTTGTCCAGGATCTACCTTGCCTTCCTTGTCCGGGGTCTACCTTGCCTTCCTTGTCCGGGGTCTACCTTGCCTTCCTTGTCCGGGGTCTACCTTGCCTTCCTTGTCCAGGGTCTACCTTGCCTTCCTTGTCCAGGGTCTACCTTGCCTTCCTTGTCCAGGGTCTACCTTGCCTTCCTTGTCCAGGGTCTACCTTGCCTTCCTTGTCCAGGATCTACCTTGCCTTCCTTGTCCGGGATCTACCTTGCCTTCCTTGTCCGGGGTCTACCTTGCCTTCCTTGTCCGGGGTCTACCTTGCCTTCCTTGTCCGGGGTCTACCTTGCCTTCCTTGTCCAGGGTCTACCCTGCCTTCCTTGTCCAGGGTCTACCTTGCCTTCCTTGTCCAGGGTCTACCTTGCCTTCCTTGTCCAGGGTCTACCTTGCCTTCCTTGTCCGGGGTCTACCTTGCCTTCCTTGTTCGGGGTCTACCCTGCCTTCCTTGTCCAGGGTCTACCTTGCCTTCCTTGTCCAGGGTCTACCTTGCCTTCCTTGTCCAGGGTCTACCTTGCCTTCCTTGTCCAGGGTCTACCTTGCCTTCCTTGTCCGGGGTCTACCTTGCCTTCCTTGTCCAGGGTCTACCTTGCCTTCCTTGTCCAGGATCTACCTTGCCTTCCTTGTCCAGGATCTACCTTGCCTTCCTTGTCCAGGATCTACCTTGCCTTCCTTGTCCAGGATCTACCTTGCCTTCCTTGTCCAGGGTCTACCTTGCCTTCCTTGTCCAGGGTCTACCTTGCCTTCCTTGTCCAGGGTCTACCTTGCCTTCCTTGTCCAGGGTCTACCTTGCCTTCCTTGTCCGGGGTCTACCTTGCCTTCCTTGTCCAGGGTCTACCTTGCCTTCCTTGTCCGGGGTCTACCTTGCCTTCCTTGTCCAGGGTCTACCTTGCCTTCCTTGTCCAGGGTCTACCTTGCCTTCCTTGTCCAGGGTCTACCTTGCCTTCCTTGTCCAGGGTCTACCTTGCCTTCCTTGTCCAGGGTCTACCTTGCCTTCTGCCTGAATGCAGCTGTGATAGGCTCCAGCGACCCTGAAGTGGACAAGCAGTAGAAAATGGAGGGATGGACTTGTAATAAATATGATATTAAAATAGATAACTTTTATTAAATATGATATTAAAATAGGTAACTTGTAATAAGTGTGATATTAAAATAGATAACGTGTAATAAGTGTGATATGAAGTATTATTATGACATAACGTGTAATAAGTGTGATATGAAGTATTATTATGACATAATGTGTAATAAGTGTGATATGAAGTATTATTATGACATAATGTGTAATAAGTGTGATATGAAGTATTATTATGACATAACTTGTAATAAGTGTGATATGAAGTATTATTATGACATAATGTGTAATAAGTGTGATATGAAGTATTATTATGACATACAAGCAGTATTGTACTTTGTTACAGATGACAGCATTTGGAGCTTTTCTTCATGAAGGAGCTTTTTGTCGCAATTACTTCAACCTGCTGGACCTTCTGGTGGTGGGCGTGTCCCTCATCTCCTTTGGGGTCCAGTAAGCACTTATTGATTGTCTCTTTCACAAGTAAGGATCAATACACTTATTGATTGTCTCTTTCACAAGTAAGGATCAATACACTTATTGATTGTCTCTTTCACAAGTAAGGATCAATACACTTATTGATTGTCTCTTTCACAAGTAAGGATCAATACACTTATTGATTGTCTCTTTCACAAGTAAGGATCAATACACTTATTGATTGTCTCTTTCACAAGTAAGGATCAATACACTTATTGATTGTCTCTTTCACAAGTAAGGATCAATACACTTATTGATTGTCTCTTTCACAAGTAAGGATCAATACACTTATTGATTGTCTCTTTCACAAGTAAGGATCAATACACTTATTGATTGTCTCTTTCACAAGTAAGGATCAATACACTTATTGATTGTCTTTTTTCACTTCTTCACAAGTACTCCAGGGTGTCCTCATCCCACATTGGTATTGGGTATCGCTGTAATATCACCCAAACATGTAAAGATATGTAAAATATGTGATATCATGTGCGATACAAGCAGTACTGCAGTGTGTGTTTACTTGTGTGTGATATCATGTGCGATACAAGCAGTACTGCAGTGTGTGTTTACTTGTGTGTGATATCAGCTGCGATACAAGCAGTACTGCAGTGTGTGTTTACTTGTGTGTGATATCAGCTGCGATACAAGCAGTAATGCAGTGTGTGTGTTTACTTGTGTGTGATATCAGCTGCAATACAAGCGGTACTGCAGTGTGTTTACTTGTGTGTGATATCAGCTGCGATACAAGCAGTAATGCAGTGTGTGTGTTTACTTGTGTGTGATATCAGCTGCAATACAAGCAGTACTGCAGTGTGTGTGTTTACTTGTGTGTGATATCAGCTGCGATACAAGCAGTACTGCAGTGTGTGTTTACTTGTGTGTGATATCATGTGCGATACAAGCAGTACTGCAGTGTGTGTTTACTTGTGTGTGATATCAGCTGCGATACAAGCAGTACTGCAGTGTGTTTACTTGTGTGTGATATCAGCTGCGATACAAGCAGTACTGCAGTGTGTGTGTTTACTTGTGTGTGATATCAGCTGCGATACAAGCAGTACTGCAGTGTGTGTTTACTTGTGTGTGATATCATGTGCGATACAAGCAGTACTGCAGTGTGTGTTTACTTGTGTGTGATATCAGCTGCGATACAAGCAGTACTGCAGTGTGTGTTTACTTGTGTGTGATATCAGCTGCGATACAAGCAGTAATGCAGTGTGTGTGTTTACTTGTGTGTGATATCAGCTGCAATACAAGCGGTACTGCAGTGTGTTTACTTGTGTGTGATATCAGCTGCGATACAAGCAGTAATGCAGTGTGTGTGTTTACTTGTGTGTGATATCAGCTGCAATACAAGCGGTACTGCAGTGTGTTTACTTGTGTGTGATATCAGCTGCGATACAAGCAGTACTGCAGTGTGTGTTTACTTGTGTGTGATATCAGCTGCGATACAAGCAGTACTGCAGTGTGTGTGTTTACTTGTGTGTGATATCAGCTGCGATACAAGCAGTACTGCAGTGTGTGTTTACTTGTGTGTGATATCAGCTGCGATACAAGCAGTACTGCAGTGTGTGTGTTTACTTGTGTGTGATATCAGCTGCGATACAAGCAGTACTGCAGTGTGTGTTTACTTGTGTGTGATATCAGCTGCGATACAAGCAGTACTGCAGTGTGTGTTTACTTGTATGTGATATCAGCTGCGATACAAGCAGTACTGCAGTGTGTGTTTACTTGTGTGTGATATCAGCTGCGATACAAGCAGTACTGCAGTGTGTGTTTACTTGTGTGTGATATTAGCTGCGATACAAGCAGTACTGCAGTGTGTGTGTTTACTTGTGTGATATCAGCTGCGATACAAGCAGTACTGCAGTGTGTGTGTTTTACCTGTGTGTGATATCATGTGTGATACAAGCAGTACTGCAGCGTGTTTACTTGTGTGTGATATCAGCTGCGATACAAGCAGTACTGCAGTGTGTGTTTACTTGTATGTGATATTAGCTGCGATACAAGCAGTACTGCAGTGTGTGTGTTTACTTGTGTGTGATATCAGCTGCGATACAAGCAGTACTGCAGTGTGTGTTTACTTGTGTGTGATATCAGATGCGATACAAGTAGTACTGCAGTGTGTGTTTACTTGTATGTGATATTAGCTGCGATACAAGCAGTACTGCAGTGTGTGTTTACTTGTATGTGATATTAGCTGCGATACAAGCAGTACTGCAGTGTGTGTGTTTACTTGTGTGTGATATCAGCTGCGATACAAGCAGTACTGCAGTGTGTGTTTACTTGTGTGTGATATCAGATGCGATACAAGCAGTACTGCAGTGTGTGTTTACTTGTATGTGATATTAGCTGCGATACAAGCAGTACTGCAGCGTGTGTTTACTTGTGTGTGATATCAGCTGCGGTACAAGCAGTACTGCAGTGTGTGTTTACTTGTGTGTGATATCAGATGCGATACAAGTAGTACTGCAGTGTGTGTTTACTTGTATGTGATATTAGCTGCGATACAAGCAGTACTGCAGTGTGTGTTTTTACCTGTGTGATATCAGCTGCGATACAAGCAGTACTGCAGTGTGTGTGTGTGTTTACTTGTGTGTGATATCAGCTGCGATACAAGCAGTACTGCAGTGTGTGTGTTTTTACCTGTGTGATATCAGCTGTGATACAAGCAGTACTGCAGTGTGTGTTTTACCTGTGTGTGATATCATGTGCGATACAAGCAGTACTGCAGCGTGTTTACTTGTGTGTGATATCATGTGTGATTCAAGCAGTACTGCAGCGTGTTTACTTGTGTGTGATATCAGGTGTGATTCAAGCAGTACTGCAGTGTGTGTTTTTACTTGTGTGTGATATCAGCTGCGATACAAGCAGTACTGCAGTGTGTGTTCTTGTGTGTGATATCAGCTGCGATACAAGCAGTACTGCAGTGTGTGTTCTTACTTGTGTGTGATATCAGGTGCAATACAAGCAGTACTGCAGTGTGTGTTTTTACTTGTGTGTGATATCAGCTGCGATACAAGCAGTGCTGCAATGTGTTTACTTGTGTGTGATATCAGGTGTGATACA
The DNA here is from genome assembly GCF_033978795.1 of Nerophis ophidion. Classification (NCBI taxonomy): domain Eukaryota; kingdom Metazoa; phylum Chordata; class Actinopteri; order Syngnathiformes; family Syngnathidae; genus Nerophis; species Nerophis ophidion. Next base: position 36,267,606 of record NC_084637.1, read on the forward strand.
AGCAGAGTGTTGTGTAATATCAGGTGCGATACAAACAACCCTGCAGCATGTTTACTTGTGTGTGATATCATGTGTGATACAAACAGTCCTGCAGTGTCTTTACTTGTGTGTGATATCATGTGTGATACAAGCAGAGTGTTGTGTAATAGGTGCGATACAAACAACCCTGCAGCATGTTTACTTGTGTGTGATATCATGTGCGATACAAGCAGTACTGCAGTGTGTGTTTTTACTTGTGTGTGATATCAGCTGCGATACAAGCAGTACTGCAGTGTGTGTTCTTGTGTGTGATATCAGCTGCGATACAAGCAGTACTGCAGTGTGTGTTCTTACTTGTGTGTGATATCAGGTGCAATACAAGCAGTACTGCAGTGTGTGTTTTTACTTGTGTGTGATATCAGCTGCGATACAAGCAGTGCTGCAATGTGTTTACTTGTGTGTGATATCAGGTGTGATACAAGCAGAGTGTTGTGTAATATCAGGTGCGATACAAACAACCCTGCAGCATGTTTACTTGTGTGTGATATCATGTGTGATACAAACAGTCCTGCAGTGTCTTTACTTGTGTGTGATATCATGTGTGATACAAGCAGAGTGTTGTGTAATAGGTGCGATACAAACAACCCTGCAGCATGTTTACTTGTGTGTGATATCATGTGTGATACAAGCAGTGTTAACTTGTGTGATGTCATGTGCGACACAAACAGTCCTGCAGTGTCTTTACTTGTGTGTGATATCATGTGTGATACAAGCAGTGTTTACTTGTGTGATACAAGCAGAGTGTTTACTTGTGTGTGATATCATGAGTGATACAAGCAGAGTGTTTACTTGTGTGTGATATCATGTGTGATACAAGCAGTGTTAACTTGTGTGATGTCATGTGCGACACAAACAGTCCTGCAGTGTCTTTACTTGTGTGTGATATCATGAGTGATGCAATCAGTGTTTACTTGTGTGATACAAGCAGAGTGTTTACTTGTGTGTGATATCATGAGTGATACAAGCATAGTGTTTACTTGTGTGTGATATCATGTGTGATACAAGCAGTGTTAACTTGTGTGATGTCATGTGCGACACAAACAGTCCTGCAGTGTCTTTACTTGTGTGTGATATCATGAGTGATGCAATCAGTGTTTACTTGTGTGATACAAGCAGAGTGTTTACTTGTGTGTGATATCATGAGTGATACAAGCATAGTGTTTACTTGTGTGTGATATCATGTGTGATACAAGCAGTGTTAACTTGTGTGATGTCATGTGCGACACAAACAGTCCTGCAGTGTCTTTACTTGTGTGTGATATCATGAGTGATGCAATCAGTGTTTACTTGTGTGATACAAGCAGAGTGTTTACTCGTGTGTGATATCATGAGTGATACAAGCAGAGTGTTTACTTGTGTGTGATATCATGTGTGATACAAGCAGAGTGTTGTGTAATATCAGGTGCGATACAAACAACCCTGCAGCATGTTTACTAGTGTGTGATATCATGTGTGATACAGGCAGAGTGTTAACTTGTGTGATGTCATGTGCGACACAAACAGTCCTGCAGTGTCTTTACTTGTGTGTGATATCATGAGTGATGCAAGCAGTGTTTACTTGTGTGATACAAGCAGAGTGTTTACTTGTGTGTGATATCATGAGTGATACAAGCAGAGTGTTTACTTGTGTGTGATATCATGAGTGATACAAGCAGAGTGTTTACTTGTGTGTGATATCATGAGTGATGCAAGCAGTGTTTACTTGTGTGATACAAGCAGAGTGTTTACTTGTGTGTGATATCATGAGTGATACAAGCAGAGTGTTTACTTCTGTGTGATATCATGTGCGATACAAACAGTCCTGTAGAGTGTTTTACTTGTGTGTGATATCATGTGTGATACAAACAGTACTGCAGTGTGTGTTCTTACTTGTATGTGATATCAGCTGCGATACAAGCAGTACTGCAGTGTGTGTTTACTTGTATGTGATATTAGCTGCGATACAAGCAGTACTGCAGTGTGTGTTTTTACCTGTGTGATATCAGCTGCGATACAAGCAGTACTGCAGCGTGTTTACTTGTGTGTGATATCATGTGTGATACAAGCAGAGTGTTGTGTAATATCAGGTGCGATACAAACAACCCTGCAGCGTGTTTACTTGTGTGTGATATCATGTGTGATACAAGCAGTGTTAACTTGTGTGATGTCGTTTACGAGACAAACAGTCCTGCAGTGTCTTTACTTGTGTGTGATATCATGAGTGATACAAGCAGTGTTTACTTGTGTGATACAGGCAGAGTGTTTACTTGTGTGTGATATCATGAGTGATACAAACAGTGTTTACTTGTGTGATACAAGCAGAGTGTTTACTTGTGTGTGATATCATGTGCGATACAAACAGTCCTGCAGAGTGTTTTACTTGAGTGTGATATAATGTGCGATACAAACAGTCCTGCAGAGTGTTTTACTTGAGTGTGATATCATGTGCGATACAGGCCTAGTGTTAACACAAAAAGGACATCCAAATTTCCTCCCCCCAAAAAAGAGACAATATCTTCTATTTTACCAAAGTCATTACCAAAAGGTAAACATGCCTGGCTATGGACTACTAGGAGCTGGCAGCTACACCACAGCTAAGCACACAATAGCACACAGGTAATGTTTGGAAGAGTAAAAAAAGACATGCTTCTAGTTGTGTATTACTTCCACATGCAGTGTTGGTTTGCATCCAGTAACTAAAGTGTGAGCTTGGCTTTAATCAACTGACCACCTGTTGAACAATGACCACTCCACCACAACTTAAAGACAGCATTAGTCCCTTCCAGATGTTAACAATCAATAAGGAGCAAGGCTATGATCTAAATATTTTATTGTTTTTACAATCTAAATGATTCAAACTGCCTGATCTAGTTGATTGTAATACAGCTCAATTACTATTTCAAGCAAACAAAAAGGTTCTACTTGCCAATATTTGAAAACATTTCCCACACAGAGAAGGAGTTGATCATCAAGGCGGTGTAGCAGCTTTAATATTCCAACAGGAAGAACTAGCAGCTTTAATATTCCAACAGGAAGAACTAGCAACTTTAATATTCCAACAGGAAGAACTAGCAACTTTAATATTCCAACAGGAAGAACTAGCAACTTTAATATTCCAACAGGAAGAACTAGCAACTTTAATATTCCAACAGGAAGAACTAGCAACTTTAATATTCCAACAGGAAGAACTAGCAGCTTTAATATTCCAACAGGAAGAACTAGCAACTTTAATATTCCAACAGGAAGAACTAGCAACTTTAATATTCCAACAGGAAGAACTAGCAGCTTTAATATTCCAACAGGAAGAACTAGCAGCTTTAATATTCCAACAGGAAGAACTAGCAGCTTTAATATTCCAACAGGAAGAACTAGCAACTTTAATATTCCAACAGGAAGAACTAGCAACTTTAATATTCCAACAGGAAGAACTAGCAGCTTTAATATTCCAACAGGAAGAACTAGCAGCTTTAATATTCCAACAGGAAGAACTAGCAGCTTTAATATTCCAACAGGAAGAACTAGCAGCTTTAATATTCCAACAGGAAGAACTAGCAGCTTAATATTCCAACAGGAAGAACTAGCAGCTTTAATATTCCAACAGGAAGAACTAGCAACTTTAATATTCCAACAGGAAGAACTAGCAACTTTAATATTCCAACAGGAAGAACTAGCAGCTTTAATATTCCAACAGGAAGAACTAGCAGGAAAAGTTTGTGTGTGTGGAGTGAAACTTTGGAACAGATTGGAAGTGGAGCTCAAGCAATCTTCAAATGTCCATCACTTCAAAGCAAGATACAAAAAAATGGTATGAGAAATGTTTATGAATATGAACATGGAGGCCTAAGTCTTAAACTACATCACTGGATAATAATGATGATTATTATTATTATTATTATTGTTGTTATTATCATCATCATCATCATCTTCATTATTTTATATGTATTATTGTCATCATTTATTGTCATTGCTATTGCTATTGTTCATATTGTTATTATTATTGTTATCATTATCGTTATTATTATTGTTTAGTCATTGTTGATGTTATTATTATTATTATTATTACTTCTATGACATCACCCAACTAATTAAACTATATGAATTAGTATCAATAAGAGGAATACATTGAATTGTGTGTGTGTGTGTGTGTGTGTGTGTGTGTGTGTGTGTGTGTGTGCGTGCGTGCGTGCGTGCGTGCGTGCGTGCGTGCGTGCGTGCGTGCGTGCGTGCGTGCGTGCGTGCGTGCGTGCGTGCGTGCGTGCGTGCGTGCGTGCGTGCGTGCGTGCGTGCGTGCGTGCGTGCGTGCGTGCGTGCGTGCGTGTGTGCAATCTTATATGCAATTTGAGTAATATTAATATTCTGCAAATGTAAAAACAAATATGAATTCTGACTAAAGAATTGGTGCCGATGGAAACTAAGAAAAGGGATTTGGGTCCACTATCTGGAGTACAGGGCAGGCAAGTGGGGGATCTTATGTTGGTGGATAACTCCTCTGGCAGGGGGCTCCCCTCCTCTCTTTTAAAACACAGCATAGGACACATAGGACACATAGGACACATAGGACACATAGGACACATAGGACACATAGGACACATAATAAGGGTGGTCCTCAGGTCCTGTTGATCAGGGGCAGCAGCTCCACAGCCACAGATCCACTATTAACCACTAATATCACAGTCAACATGGAAAGGTTGTTCCCATAGGCACCAAAAACTGTTAATAATGTTTAGACAAAAGTCTATATTATATATACTATTATATTTATAGTATTTATATAGGTGTGTGTGTGTGTGTGTGTGTGTGTATTTTGGGTATATGCATGTGTGTATGTATGTGATTATGTGTGTATATATATGTATTATATATATGTATATATATATATATATATTTATATAAATTGTATATGTGTGTGTTGTGTATATGTGTGTGTACATATGTAAGTGTGTGTGAATTTAAATGTATTATATATAGATAATATATAGCATCTACGCAGCAACCACTGAATTGAATTATATTATATATATATAATATATACATTATTGTATTATATATTGTATATATCTTGTATATGTACAGGGGTGGGAACTAATAAGTTGACTTCTTCCTACTCCCTTTTGAGCCAATCTTGACATCTACAAAAGATTAGTCACATGTAATGTTTTCAATGTAGGTGTAAAAATAATATATATATATATATAATATATATATATATATATATATATATATATATATATATATATATATATATATTTTGTATTTTATGTCATTCTCTTGTTTTGTGTGCATGGCTCAAAATAAACCATTCATTCATTAATTCATGGGTGCAAAATCGGTATGGTATCAGAGGTGATATGTTGTCATTGAGAGTAGTCAGTGTACAGCACATGATGAATTAGTTGATGAGTCAACATCATCTGGATGTCAACTAGAACTTGAGGTTTGCTCACCAGGTCTTCTGCCATCTCCGTGGTCAAGATCCTGCGGATACTCAGAGTCCTGCGACCCCTCAGGGCCATCAACCGAGCCAAAGGCCTCAAGGTCATATACATGCATGCATGTTTGTTGTCTTCACCTTCACAAGGTCATACACATGCATGTTTGTTTGTTGTCTTCACCTTCACAAGGTCATACACATACGTATTTGTTTGTTGTCTTCACCTTCACAAGGTCATACACATGCATGTTTGTTTGTTGTCTTCACCTTCACAAGGTCATACACATGCATGTTTGTTTGTTGTCTTCACCTTCACAAGGTCATACACATACGTATTTGTTTGTTGTCTTCACCTTCACAAGGTCATACACATGCATGTTTGTTTGTTGTCTTCACCTTCACAAGGTCATACACATGCATGTTTGTTTGTTGTCTTCACCTTCACAAGGTCATACACATGCATGTTTGTTTGTTGTCTTCACCTTCACAAGGTCATACACATGCATGTTTGTTTGTTGTCTTCACCTTCACAAGGTCATACACATGCATGTTTGTTGTCTTCACCTTCACAAGGTCATACACATACATATTTGTTTATCTTCACCTTCACAAGGTCATACACATACATATTTGTTTATCTTCACCTTCACAAGGTCATACACATACATATGTGTTTGTTGTCTTCACCTTCACAAGGTCATACATATACATATTTGTTTATCTTCACCTTCACAAGGTCATACATATACATATTTGTTTGTTATCTTCACCTTCACAAGGTCATACACATACATATGTGTTTGTTGTCTTCACCTTCACAAGGTCATACACATGCATGTTTGTTTGTTGTCTTCACCTTCACAAGGTCATACACATGCATGTTTGTTTGTTGTCTTCACCTTCACAAGGTCATACACATGCATGTTTGTTTGTTGTCTTCACCTTCACAAGGTCATACACATGCATGTTTGTTTGTTGTCTTCACCTTCACAAGGTCATACACATGCATGTTTGTTTGTTGTCTTCACCTTCACAAGGTCATACACATGCATGTTTGTTTGTTGTCTTCACCTTCACAAGGTCATACACATGCATGTTTGTTTGTTGTCTTCACCTTCACAAGGTCATACACATGCATGTTTGTTTGTTGTCTTCACCTTCACAAGGTCATACACATGCATGTTTGTTTGTTGTCTTCACCTTCACAAGGTCATACACATGCATGTTTGTTAATCTTCACCTTCACAAGGTCATACACATACATATTTGTTAATCTTCACCTTCACAAGGTCATACACATGCATGTTTGTTGTCTTCACCTTCACAAGGTCATACACATACATATTTGTTAATCTTCACCTTCACAAGGTCATACACATGCATGTTTGTTGTCTTCACCTTCACAAGGTCATACACATACATATTTGTTTGTTGTCTTCACCTTCACAAGGTCATACACATACATATGTGTTTGTTGTCTTCACCTTCACAAGGTCATACATATACATATTTGTTCATCTTCACCTTCACAAGGTCATACACATACATATTTGTTTGTTGTCTTCACCTTCACAAGGTCATACATATACATATTTGTTCATATTCACCTTCACAAGGTCATACACATACATATGTGTTTGTTGTCTTCACCTTCACAAGGTCATACATATACATATTTGTTCATCTTCACCTTCACAAGGTCATACACATACATATGTGTTTGTTGTCTTCACCTTCACAAGGTCATACATATACATATTTGTTCATCTTCACCTTCACAAGGTCATACACATACATATTTGTTTGTTGTCTTCACCTTCACAAGGTCATACACATACATATTTGTTAATCTTCACCTTCACAAGGTCATACACATACATATTTGTTTGTTGTCTTCACC